>NW_008752305.1:9816-58790 GCF_000715545.1 Opisthorchis viverrini
ACCGGAACTCGGAAGGACAAAGGTCACTCCAACATCGACTAGACTACGACGGCGAGGGATGCCAAGTTCAAAGGTCACGTGGGCATCGGCGAATGAGGACACGGGATAAAAGAACAACCAATGGAACCTCCCGACGGAGTAACTAATCGCGGTTTAAGGTCATCCCCGGCTACCAGCATGTATATCAACACATACATAACACTACTGAACGCACAACCACTAATCCACCGCTACGCACAACTACGCACTGACGATGTCACCTCGATTGGTGATGAAACGTTTGCAACCAAATTGCCTAGCTCAGCGAACAAGTTAACGACCGTGCAAGTTGTCCATTTGTTCCAGTGACCTGATGCGCACATTTCTGGAAGTTTTATTTGAGCCATCTGCTTGATATTTCGAAGGAATTAGGGTCGGTGGATGAAGAATTCTAGCGTCTTTTTCGTGTATGTATCGTATAACAGTAGTACTTGGCCCGGGGTTTTGTCCGTATGATATAAGTAGTTTGCCTGCCTTCAAGCCAACTCGTTGGATGTGCATATCGTTAGTTTGTTAACCCATGAAACCAATTTTCGGGCACATGGCTGATTTTAGTCCAGTTACGTTTGAAAGAGTGACGGAGAACTAGCTTAGGAGTCGTTGTTAAGAGCGTAACTGGAAACAAATTCTATCCCAGAACAAAATATTCACAAATGTTTCCAACACGATCACAGAGAACAACAAGTTGGATCTAGACTAAATTAAAAAGCAGGTACAAAAATTGTACCCTGCCGTATTTTATTTCTACTTTTTGCTTGGTTTCCACATGCCAATTTAGTATAGGTTACATGGAACTGATCAGAGGAATGTTGACTGCAATAGTCACATCTCACTGGAAAGACAGTTGATAAATTGACGTGTACTGCAATCACACCAAACCATGGGCAATTTTATCGCTTACACATAACCACTGAGATTACGTGCGGACGATTTTCAGTACCGTTGACAAATATTGATATAAATTTTCGAGCAGATGAACAGGGATGGCGAGTCCGAACTTCATCCAAGATCCTCCGTTTGGCATTTTTGTAAGAATGTTATCACAGCCATGTTGTACATACGTTGCACAATGCCAGTAGGCGATAATTGCTGTTTACAGTCTAAAATAATTTACTCATATTGATGTATTTACCAGACACGAAGTATACATTTCATCAGAATTTTAATTTTCCCTTGATTTTAGTCGAAAAAATGTGCGCCCATATCCAAGATGTTTACTGGCTGTTTGTGAATGGCAGAACACAATGCGACGTGTATCAGGCTGGTTACGACCTATGCCTGTGGAAAAAGGCACGTTCTCAAATGAAGGCATGCTCCAACCCCATCATTTGGTCTATAAATGAAAACTTTTAAATATCACCGCATAATTTCCACGTTTCACTGACATCAGTCAGTGAAACCAGTAAAATGTTCCGGTATGTTGATTACTGTCGTCATTCCAGGTGCGTCCGTTCAGTCAACAGTACGAGACGCCTGCCCGGGCATTCCGATGGATTGTGTCATCCACGGATTTGATACCATCAAGGTAGCGGAAATCAGCATAAAACATTTAACCGTGTCCACTAATTCGACTTCAGCTGTTTGCTGTGTTTTTTAACCCTTGCAGCCTGATAAAAACGTGCCTCGGAAGCATTCAGGTTTGGACCAAAACGAAGTGCTTCATAGAACGTATACAGCGGTTGCGTTATCAACTGACGTTTCACACTGAAATTTCACTAAAGTTTCACAAAAGTACTGGCAAAAAAATCGTTGGACAGAAGTGGAAGCCAACCGCTACATTGGTTCAATATTGGACATACTTTGGAATTGCAAGAAACGTTCCACTCGTCAACTGCTTGGTACTTCGTTCCAAAGGAGGAGGGATTTGGGCAATTTCGTGTTATTTCGGCAGTGTCACAACTTTGAAAGTGATTTATATTATCTCTACGTTGAATCAGAATCTTTTTCCAGCCTCATAAATCGGGCGTGTGTGCTCAAACATTAAAACAACTTCTTTTAACTGATATCAACCCTTTATACGAGTGCTTACCAGGACATTAATTACCACTGTGTTGGCGGAAAACGTGCGAGATACTAGGTGCCCTGCTTCTCGAATAGACGATGAGGAGAGAGAAAAGTTCCCCAAAACGCGTTACTTACAAGTCCTAAATTAGCGTGTCACCTATGGCCTTAATATTAATGGAGATTTCCTCCTGACAAAGAAGACAATGTTTCTTACAAACCACTGTACAGCATCTTCATTCCTTGGTGCAAATTATCAAAGTGCATTTCACGGAACAGGCAACCTGCCGGTCAGTACTTTGAACACTTAACCGTTCGGTCGTGAACCTCTGATCAGCGGCATTATTAATCCGCACTGAGATAGGTTGTAGTGGCTGTCATTTTCCAGCCATGGGTGTAGATCACGCGGTCACATGTGTTGACTGGCTCCTCCATCAACGACCTCTGGCATGCAAGTTGCACTGATCGGGTAAATTTACTTCCTCATTTGAGCTACTTATTGGTTGTTGGTAGTGTAAAGAGAGCTGGAAATTTCAGTGGAGGCTTTGTCCCTTAACACATCTATGCATGCTAGCTTTGTCTCATCCTAATTGGGAACACCAGCAAGGCGAAGCATGTCATGGAATTCTAGCTGAAGAACAAAACATCCGGTGAGTGTAACTTCCATCTGATAAGTCGCTGTTCGAGGAGCCGGTCAGCATGTGTGGCTACATGACTCCCATGGCTGAGTTGGGGGGGGGGGGGGGAACACCAGCAAGGCGAAGCATGTCATGGAATTCTAGCTGAAGAACAAAACATCCGGTGAGTGTAACTTCCATCTGATAAGTCGCTGTTCGAGGAGCCGGTCAGCATGTGTGGCTACATGACTCCCATGGCGGGGGGGGGGGGGGGCGGGTGAATGCCAAGAAATGCTGCTCTCGTGTGGGTTGGTCACACTGTTGATCAACCGCTTGTAACCAAACGGTTAGTAGTCAACATACTAACCTAAAAGCCATGGAATGGTCAGTTTACGAAAAAAATATTTACGTTTTTTCAGATTAAACATGAGCCACTTAGATTTCTCTTCAAGAGGTAGGGTTTTTTTGTGAGCTTCCCCATTTCTGAAATTTCAAAGCCACAACATTTCATTGGTCTTTTTAGCGTAACCTCACCGTCTGTTGGGCCGTCGAAGGTGATGTAAATGTCATAAACTCATCATGTGCGCGCAAATATTGCACTTTACAGTGAATTCCTCCTACAGTCTTCAGAATGCACAGACACGCAAGCATTTCCCCGTTAAAAGTGGAACTTAAGAGTGACGATTTATGTTACTTTCAAAGCAAGTGGTGTGTACGTGTCTTTTTTGGCTGATTAGAGGTGCAACTTCCGCGAAACGTGGTCGGATAAATGATAGGCATCTAGTAGGCATTTAAGGTTAAGTTCAATCTCGAGAAGAATACTTGTGTAGACCAGTTCAGTAAGTTTTATCGATGTAGGTGAATGGTTAATCAGTCAAAAAGCACTCGAGCTACCTTCTGCCAATAACAAAGTTGGAGGGAAGATGTAGTGCGTTTTGCTGGTTGAATGATTTCAGCGTTTGTACGTGTTTCGAAAATAAATGGAAGCAAGGTCTGCACTACAGAATACTGATTAAAAAATTAGCAACTCTAATCCAAAAAATGGAAGTATGTGATACACAATCTATACTAGTTTCTGTTGGAAACATGTGTTGTATGGCTGCAATGCAGAACAGCGTGCAGTTTCATTGTAGACATTCTTGCTTAAGATGACCTGCAGACTGCATTCAAATTAATCCCTGTAAATCCACCAATTGTTTTTCAATTATATTAATGCAGCCTGAGATGTTAAAATAAATTTGGAGACGTTCGGGGCAACGTATATTAAATTCGTTTTAAACCCGTCCAAGCTATCGTCAAGTTTATAAAAAGCAAGGAAGAGCAACCATGGTCATAGGTACTGTAAAATGTGAAAAATGAAACAGAAGTTTTTGTGAACTGAGGTTCATTGACGAACTAGTTGTAAAATGGAGAAGTTCTTCACCGGGGAGTTATTTAACAGAAAACACCAACTGAACAGTCGCAGAATATTGGACAGCAGGGCAAGAATTTCACATGCATCTTGTTTATAAAAAGTGATCAACCGTCACATTCTTGAATGCGTCTTCCTGACTTTGTTGGATATTCTTTGACATCACACAAGTGCAAAGGTACTCTACAAAGAAATTTTAAAAATTCCGTAATAAATCCGACATTCCAATAGGCGCAAAACGGATTTACACCAAACATATTACTCGTACGCCTCGTCAGTAGTAACCGCTGATGCAGTAATAGCTGTTGTTGGATCATGGTATCGGAACAATTGCAGTGTGTATGGGGCTCTAGTAGGGAAGTTCAAATTCGTGATGAGCGCTTTACATTTGGTGGAAGTGCCTGGAATTTTACGGACAGAGAAATCGAATGAATAGGCAAATTTCGAATAATGTCCACAGCATTGGCGGTGAGAAGCTGTCACTGGTGGAGAGTGAGACAGGGTGTGACGATCGGGCCTGAAATTTTGTAGAATCAGAATTAAATTTTTGTACCGTAAGGTTCCTCAGTCAAAAACGAAAGCAGTGCCTTTTACCAGGAATAGCACTTTTTTCTGTTGCGCGGAATACAAGAAGGATAAAATGCTGGTTTATTCTAAGCGGCAACCAAATAGTTCTGGAAACACGATTTGCAGGGCGTTTCGCACGATTTAATTCTGTTAACAATGTTAATGACGGCGAGTAAAATGAAGAACCGTGGTAAATAACTGCGATAACAATCAGAAAATCAACGTGCTGTGTAGACCGCCCTCATTGATATGGTAGTCACTACCGGGCCATTCTCTGATGGGTAAGCGACAGCATGTTTACAGAAACAAAGGGTGATTTCCTCGTAGGTAAATTCTGCACGCAATGAATCACAGTTGTTTGAACACAACGTTCCTTACATTGGTATTCTTAAGTCAGCTGGGAGCAGCGGAAATCTGTTGGTACATGAAACATGCGAGAGATTCTTGAATGATCGCAGCGTCTGATCAGAACATGTTTCGTTGTACAGCTTCGAAGGTAGATTATGATACTGCGTCAGACACAGGTGATATGAGATTGCGAAGTCCCGACACAAAGCAGCAAACAATCTGCAGACAGTAAAAAAGTGAATAGTTCATTGAGTACATCCATTTCGTAATTATATGTAAACGGGAGATAAAAAGTTGCCGCAATTTTCCCAGGCTTGATTTCAGATATAAAAGGACAACAATAGAGGTTGTGTCCACTATCTACTGTCCAAAACGGTAGACCCTGGTTGGCTTTTTCCATATGCATCTGGTTTGCTGAAAAATTCCTCAAACTTTTCGATTAGTCTGATTGCCAATTTGATAAGCAATGGGGCAGGAGAGGTTGTAAGAATACTACTCAAGGCGCAGGTTCAGATCTAAAGGACGTGGTTCTGAAACCACACTGAACAATTCTGAAGACTGGAAAGCTACCTAAACGAAATAATATTTGTTTTGAATAGAAAATTCCCATAAATGACAACAGACTGCCATCATGGAATTAATTTATGCAGGCGGATTTCGAATAGAACGCATATCATTTGCCTGGTCACATGATCTACATGGAGATCTTTTCTAGGGACGTAACTGTACTTGTCAAAGAGAGCTAGACAAACAGCACGTTTTTAATGCTACCAATTGGTCTATAACCTGTCTTGGCTGGCAGGGTGTCAAAATATAAGTTGGATCAGAACAGACGTTTTCCGAAAATCGAGGTTCTTCAAGGTACAGCTGAATAAAACTTCTTCTGGAACAAGGTTCATTGGTTAAATGACTTGATACAATTGGTCAGAACGCACATGGTTCCACACATTTCAAGAAAGGTTAGCTCATCAGTCCTTAAAGAGGCAACTAGAAACAGGGTGAACTGACAACGCTTAGAGGTTTGAAATCCGGAAGTATAAGTGAATTTAAGATTATAGGTTATTCACATGACTGATATGAGTTTCTATTCTAAGATATATAGTCCATGAGAAGAAGTATCGGTTCACTAAAATGTTAACCTTTGTCACGAACCTACTACAAAAACAACGAGAATGCGTCTACACCTTCTATGCGTAATGTTGTACCTTAAGGAGTTTCGAGAATCCCCAGCTGGGCAAACGTTTGTAAACCAAGCCCCTGCAAGCTGGACCAGATTTGAGGTTTCTCTTAGTGCTGGGGACGATATACCTGAGGGCTCTCTCCGTTCAAGTGGTATCCGCAGCAGAAATGGGATTATACGTACGCATTCATACGCCCTCGTGGATCGGTGAAATATCAGCAAGAAAATAGCGATTGAAACTACGTACTGAGAGTTCAACAGCAGCCACATATTTTCAATAACAAACGGACCTAAAGAAGTATGGTGATTGCTCAATCGAGTAGTCTGACACACGAATTTCATGTTGCTGTGGTGTTTCCTTGTGTGATTTTACAACACAGTTTATGTTTCATCGTGTACTCGCACTGTCATGACTCTTGGTCAGTCTTTTGGTGAACAAACATATCTGTAGAACCATTGCATAAGGCCATGGGGAAGTTTACGATACATCTCTGCATTTCATCCATTTATCTGAAATTTTTCACTTTTTATCGTTGACACTCTTTTGCGAAAACATTCATCGCAATGCACCAAACTAACTTTAAGATTCAAGCGGTTTGGTGCGAAGCAAAGCCTGCCTCTCTACAAGTGAATGATTTATTTAATCCTGGATGACATTCGATTCACCCGTTAAGAAAATAATCTCGATTTTAGCATTCTTCTCAGAGTTTTAAATAAAATTCGAAATGGATTTAAGCCAATAACGGACGCTGTTCCTCATAATTTAAGCATTTATTATCACAATGAGTGGGCCTAGCAAACGGGTTCGATGTACATTGTGCCTTACCTGTGCTCTTAGTGGATAGAATATAGTGTACTCTCCCTGAGATGCTTCTACAAGCTCGCAGAAGGCACGCAAATTGGAACAGCTAAACAAGTCTAAGTTGTGTGAACGTGCGAAGAGCAACGTTTCCGCTTGCGTTGAATTCTCATGGTTACCGTCAATTAGTGTATTGCATTTAGTCGAAACGCTTTCGGTTGAGTGCCTGTGGTTCCCTGATTTTTAACTTTGAGGGATTGCGTGTTCAGGCGCTTTTTACAGTTTGGCTGCGGTTAGGCGATGCCGCTTTTGCAGGGACGTAAAACAAGGCGTATCCTCTCCAGTTTGCCAACGCGAATCACTAGAACACCAGTCAAAAAGCTCTCGGTTCTGCATCACTAGCACGATATGAGCGTTGTTGATCATGCTTGCTTGGCATGTAAGTTTTTGAGACTTATTTTTACCACCGTCATTCAATAGAAGAACAGGCAGAATCTCGGTCTCTAATCATTTGATATCCTGGAACCAACAGGTCCCTGACTATACTACAGCGGGGTATTCTCTGGCCTGATCGTGTATAAGGCTAGGTGCGTCGTCGAATGCAAAACATCGTAACGCATTCGAATAAATTCACCGAATAAATAGAAAACAGATAATCATAAAAGGCAATAAATAGAGTTGATAGATACGCCATGTGATTGTCAGCATTTTCTAGAGTTCGACCTACTTTATAGGGCAACATTCATCCGGTATATTTGATGTCACTGTATGCACATTAAGGTAGGCAGTAGCGGATTCCATTTTTGTTGAACTACTACATAAAACTCCATTAGCTCATTGGTGTGTTTAGTTTTCCCAGAAGTTTACTTTACAATGGTCTACCAATAACCATTGCCATATCCAGCATCTTGCTCTTCTTTAGTTCAGATCTGTCCTGCCTGAAAGATGCATTCCATGCAGAAATACTGATAAAGCCTGTGAGATGTATTTGAAATCGGTTTATTTCGGGATTCTTGGCAGAAAGATATCGGAAATCAGCTACATGAAGATGGCTATTTTCGAAGGCTAGAATGGGTGTTTTTAAATCCATATGAGTAATTATGAATATTTGACCTTTTCTGATGTGTCCGCTTTAAAGAGTACTTCGAGAAATACCCGAAACGTTTAGCTAGCATACCACTGAAGAGTGGCATTTGCTCCAACAGCTTTGAAAAAAAACAAGGCGACGTTCCTGACTTAATAAGCTATTCATAAATTTTATTTTTCTTACAACAAAGACGTTCCTGCGGAATAAGCTATTCATAAATTTTATTTTTCTTACAACAAACGTTAAAAATGTTTCATTAGTTATTGTGGAACGAACGGTTTTCCTGTGAAACTGTAGGCGCAATCTTAGAGGCTTTCAGAAACGGTGTAACCCCAGTTCTCAACTGGATAGTCATGCGATTGTGGAAGAGAAATAAGCCAATCTGCGCCCATGTGTGAAGGCTGCCGAAAACTATTAAATTTCTCCTTCCGATGCTCTCCGAGAATTTTTATGCTGACGTCTAGTGTAACCAAGCTCGCCTCAGGTTTGGACGACAAAAACAGGGAACGTGTCTTGGAAGCACATAGTTAGCACACGTTCCACATTTTCCCCCTAATTTAACAAGTAATCCGATATTGTCAAATTTTCCAAATTGAGGATTTGTTTCCTTCAACAATCTCCAGTTCTGGGAGAGAGATACACATTGAAATTCAAATAGGGCTCCGAACGACACACAAAAATAGCTACAAATATTTACCAACGTAGGGAACAAAAATTGAGTTTCCTTCTCATTCCCAAGTTCTATCGATTTGTCCCTTGCTGGCTACAGTATAAATTATGGAGAAACTGGGATATTTGGTGGAATTTTCATGGGGCAACAAATATTCAGTAAGTAGTTATTGGGGCATTTTATTTTTGAAGGTCTAATGCATGGAAACACGAGTGTATGTGAGAGCTGATATCTTACAGAAGTGCATGAAGCCAAAAGATACAATCATTTGTGATTTTTTCTGCTAAACTCCTTCCAGAGTACTTTAACTTCTGTTGTTAACAGTGCCATAGCCAGGGTAGGGACGTATTTTGAGTCTATTCTTTTGGACTGCAGCAGCCTTGGTAGGAGACATGAACACATTTCAGGAAGAATTAACTGAGTTGAAGAATGCAGCTCTAGTAATATGAGACGCACGTGAACAACAGGTTAAAGGAGTAGCATGAAGTTATCCAGTTTTCGGTAAGCACACTGTCCGAGTACCCAACGTATGGCTCCCCTCAATGCAACCAGTAGGTATGTGTAAACACCAGAGTTGATGGTTTGCTTTCGAAGGAGTGAAGAACTTGATTTTTTGTAGTAAAAGTGTACTTGTATATCGTATAGGGAATAGGAATCGTGTCATTATTTCCTTTCCGTTTGCCCCGAACTGGTTCAAATAGGCCTACTCATGTCATCAAAACATGCCAACTGGAGCTGTATTTGCCCAGTCATCGAATGACTCTGTTGAGCTGAACACATAGTGGCGGATTTCGTCTTTGTAGTGCTCGACAACGTGTTACAAAGTTCATTTAAAACTGAGCTTTAAATCGTTCATTTTGTGGCGTCACTTGAGATCCGTCGAAATGAAGATATTTTTCGTTTATATGGATAAACGGTTTGCCATCGTCAGTCGTATGTCTACGGTTACTCTCCTTAGTGTATTAAAGTTTTAAAACCGTTGTTTCTGGACGTAATACACGCAGCACCTCGGAATATGTTAATCATAAATAGAGTAGGAGGTTAGTAATTTCGGTAATTACCCAGGACGACTGGATAGACTCTTGACTTGAAAAGTGTCTTTGCATGCTTAACTTGCATGAAAGACTGGAATAACTGGATTTTGAAAGTCCTGGCGCAGTAGTCGGTATCGATTTATTGGCTGTCCCGACAGGATATTCACCTGGATATATACCTTCACTATAGTTTTGACTATGAAAACCAAGTTCATTTTTCATCATAGATTTCCCGTAAGTGACCAAGTCCCTTCCGATGTCTTGATATCATGTTTAATCATCTTTTATTAGTGGATTCTACTGAGGTGACTTTGCATCAGACGTATTTTAAACAGCCACTTGTTAAAAAATTTGATGTAGTTCGAAACTAACAGTACTTGCTGAACAGCTCTCTTGCTGAGGAATTAAAGTACTTGTTACTTCTTATCTCGTAAGCAGATGCAATAAGCATCCTTGTATTCAAGATGCCTGGAATGGTTTCCGGTACACTCCAGGTTCCTTGCAACTTTCGTTAACGTGTACCTATTGTCAATTCTAGCATTCGGTAAAAATCGCAAGGATCGCGCAGCCTTTCACCGGAGTCGAATAAATTTTTGACACCGAGAACATAGTTATTCGGTGGGTAGTGGTTGGGTTCCTTTTGACTATCTCAGTGTGCATTGGAGTATGCTTAATTCAGTTCGGAGTTGATTGGACAGCCTTGGAAGGTCGAAACACACCATGTCAACTCATGAAGGTTTTGAGTAAAACAAATCAAAATTATTCACCGAATCGCTAGTCGAGTTCAAGATTTCTTTGAATTTTAGCATGACCAGATTTGGTGTTTCTTTTTTGAAACGGCCGATGAACTTGCAAAAGACTGACCAATGACAGTAGTGGTAAAAATACCCAATGGCTCACATAAGTTTGCGCATTCAGGCCACTCAGAGTTTGCTTGCCATGCACCATTTCCTAAAGCGTTGTTTCTAAAACGAAGAGGATCTAGCATAGCTCTGACAATCAGCACTTGCACAAGGACTCTTCTGTGGCACCCTACAGCTCGACAACAATTATTGTTCACCGGAAAACTGGCTTGTTATTTCCTACTGAACTAAATGTTTTGTGCGGTCTAGATTTTGCGGTTCGCAAATCTGCTACCTCGATGCTTTCAGGGAAATTTTACCCCCTGGTTAGTGCGTTATTACGGCCCGGACGTCCATGAAGGAATTCAGCATCGTATTATTCGTCAGCCGGTGTAGTCAGGGAATGGACGAGTACTCATGGATGAGAATAATACGTGACCTGTTATGACCGGGTTAAACATTGCACTGCTGTCCACACGTAAAAAAACCGACGTCTAACTTCTATCAAAATTAATCAACTCCTATGTTTCCGTTGAGGAAAATGTCAAAAAAATTTCACAGCCGTTTAACATTACCTTCTGTTGATTTTTCTCATCTCAGGTGCCTGCTAAGCAATCGGCACCGCTGAGACTGATCTCCCTCTTGATGATGAGATTTTGAAGATTTTTGAGGTTTTATCCACCAAACAACGTCCAACTGAGCTAAATTTAGAGCCACATAGTAAAGCTTTATGACTCCTTTTTTTCTTGCCGGTGCTGATCAGCATTGCTAATCTTATAAACCTCAATGAATACTCGAAAAACCAACCTCCTAAAACGCAGAGGAACATTGAAATTCCTGACTTAAATCCATTGTAACGGGGCACGCTGCTTTATATATATATATATATATATATACATATATATATATATATTATATATATGAGCATAGGGAGCATATGTGCATACAACTNCATACATACATACATACACACATACATACATACATACATACATACATACATACATACATACACATATATATATATATATATATATACATACATATATATATATATATTATAAACATGGAGGTGAGATCGCTCAAGTGGTTAGAGCGCGAATTTACTGACCCGAAGATCCGCGGTTCGAAACTGACTTCTGCCTCAGGACTTCTCCTTTCTAAGTTTGGTCAACCTGACATTATCCCAGCCCTCGGGTGACATGGAAGTTAGGCATCCGAAGAGTGCTACAGCTGAGCGATTTTATTTTTTTTATAAAAGCATGTATGTGCGTATAAGGGTGAATGCGTGAATACAAACCACTTTCCGAGGGTCTGAGTGTTAAAAAATGGCTGGAGTTTCATGAGTCGTGCACTGACTATGGCTCCCAGAAAGGAGGAAACGGCATGTTGGCTTTCCGTGATAGAATAACTTTACTTATTAGACGAAGCCTTTGTTGTAAATTCCAAAATACCCTCACACGATTATGAAGCACGAGCTATCTCATTTAATTCCTGAAACACTTTTACTAGATGTCGGCTGAGTCATCAATCTGTAGATGAGAACTCTTTCCTTGGTAGACAGGTGAGGCACTTCAGCTCAGCGCTACAGAATTCAACAACCCAGTTTCATCAAATGTACGCTCGCTGCTCAGGTCTTTGTGTATTTGTTAACGAATTTTAAATGTGTTCTAACAGTGAGATATGTTTTCCAGACTCTAAAGCTCTGTGGCCTTCCGTATGTTGCAAACCACTTTTACTTCTCCTGTTTTCATGACGTTGCAAATTGTAAATCATTGGCCTTTACAAAATTTAGGATCCTTTTTTATCTTAATAACGTTTGATAAAAAAACCGGCTTGCTAGTTAAACCTAAGTCGGAATATAGATATTTATCATGTATTGAGTTCACAAGTGATGAAGACCAATTTCCTCAAAAATGTACTTAATGAGGTGCTCTGATTTCCGGCCAGGACGAATGCATCAGGTTGCCAGTCTCGGTTTGGCGAGCCTATGTGTTGTTTTTGGTGCATTCACTGGGAAAGATTCTTTGTCGTGGTTTTCTTAATTATATATGTACTTTGTTGCACTTACATCTCCAAATCTGGGTTTATCTGTGTATGTGGGCTTGTTTGATTCTTGACATTCTTGTGCGTCCACTGATTTACAGGAGACATTCGATGTGCGAATTTTTGTCATGCAAGTAGTATAAAAACTTTCCTCCTTATCAGTTGCATCTCAGCAAGAAAAAAAGCAAGAAAATGTCGGATGCTAAAGATCAGAACCACGCGGAGAAGGAATTGGTTTGCATCGTTTCGTTAAACGAAAGTCTTGCGGATTTGGCCAAGCTTATATCAACGTTATCTGTAAGTTTTCTTGCTTTGCTTGATGAGTTTCTATGCATTGTAGTGTAGCGTCAAAATTTGAGCCAAGCTGTGAGCACATTGGTTGTCTACCGTTTTTGCTGTCTCGCCCTTCAGAAGTTGGCGCATCCAATTAGGATTTGTACAAATCGCTTATTCGCCGTCGGTATAACGTCAGTAAATGACGATTTCTTGTCATTGTCCAATGCTGATCCAAGTAGACCACGCGCTACAGCTTCATCAATTGTTCGCTGGCTTTATCGGCCACAGTGCCAGCTATTGCAGATTTAACGGTAAACGGAGGCAACACATTTCTTATATGCTAAACGATGAAGCCAACTTCAACAATGCAAAAGCATCTTTTGGGGGTGGCTGGATCCACGAAGCTTGGTTTGTACGGGAAATATTAAGGTGAAGGCCCCTGGGACTTCAAGGTGTTGGCCTGGAAGAACGCCAGTATATGTTGAGATCGAACAAGCTAGCAGGAAGTCTGTGACTCTTAAGCTGTTTACGTAAACTTACGCGGATAATTCTTTCAAAACTGTGCTTAATTTCGTTTGACGTTTTCGTACAGGAGCATGTTCCAGACGGCCCACTCTACATGTTGCATTGTCTGTCCAGACGTTGTGACCAATTATCATAGGCCGAAAGCCAATTATAGGCTGAACGTCGCGCTCAAATATGGTCATTTGTATTACTTATTTAGTAAGGGACCAGGGATATTTTCTGGCTACTGGTCAATACGTTTAACCAATCTCGACCCAATGCAGTTGATGACATCTTTAGATGCCGACATATAGAACTGATTCTGTTCTCCCAATGCTCTAAAGTGCATTTGGACGTTTGCTAAACGTCTGCGCTACAGTTTTACAGAGTTTTGTTTCAGCGCACGCTAGCTGTTTTAACTATGAGGGCGTTCATTCGGAGGAATCAGCCACAAGCTTACCAAGGCGATACGATTTTCGCAGCGGTTTTTTTACATCCATGGTCGTTCACCCAGACTCATCTTCCGCACAAGAGGAAAATATTTGTAAGAATTTCCTAAATAAAACGGTCTCCTATAGAGGAAAATATCGGTAGCTCAGGTAGCATAGATGGCCGTTAAATTGTTCGCTGAGCTGGGCAATTTGATTGCAAATGCCTCATCACCAATCGAGCTGATATCATCAGTGCGTTACTGGGGAGCGCAGTTGTGCGTAGCGGTGGGTTAGTAGTTGTGCCTAATCTCATCTGTGTCTTTCATCCGTGCCTCACCTTCTTCACAGTAGTGATTATCGATATCGTTGGTTAGTCAGACGTTTTTGGATACATGTCAACAGAAAATATTCATGAGGGACTTCTGTAAGGTTGCATTCGTGACCGAAGGCAGAGTTTGAAATTAGTGCACGAAATATGTAAAAATGCGCTTATAGAAAATACCTTGTTTCAAGCAGGCATGTAATTCTATCATCGTTCCTTTAATGCCCTTCTACGTATGTCCCCTTTCGTTTATTCGACGGCAATTTAAATTCTATATATAATCAATTTTTATCCAACCCAATGGCTTGAATACTCAACCCAATATGCCCTACTGAGGTTTTGCAGGCACACAGTAATTTGATTGCAAGACGTGTTCTTACGTTGAGAATAACCCCTTTTCTGCATGTTTATCGCGATCAGTCTAGTAAAACCAGCTAAATCTAAGCTTACGTTGACCATAGATCAATCGAAGTTAGTTGGCGGTTGAAACCGAAAGGACTTTAAAGATCGACGAATTTGTGAGATTCATTCATTAGTACATAAGGTTTTGGGGAACTGATCGCACTATCGCAGTGAAACATCCGATATCGATGTATTTTAGCATTTCTTACTTCCATCATCAAACTGGCTAGACTCTGCTGATGCACTCACAGGAGCGCAAAACAGCTCTGAAATATCAGAATATTTGATTGATGTGAGCCAAAATTTACCACTATGTTCAGCTTGCAAACAAGAGATATAAAAGTGTGAAGAGCATTGTGTAGTCAGACAATGACGTGGAATCGAACTGCGGTGACCAGAATGTGACGGCTAACATCGGTGCTATTTGTCTCATTCGGAAGTTGGCATTAGACTTTCACTAAACTGAGAGAGTAAACCACACACTTGGGATGATCTCCAAATGAAATGAACTACTTCTGAGTTGTTCGCGAGAAATTCCCAAAATTATTCTTCGGAAATTTGTTTTAATTCCAATTCGTTATCCAAGTGATTGTTGATTTAGATGCCGAGTGGGAAACCAAGTTCTCAGATTTGAAGGAACAATGTCACATTGTTTACTCGCACAATATACTAAATGGCTAATGGGTTATTCAAGAGCTTTCGTTATCCACACCTGTGTCCCGTAACAAGAACGGATCCGATTTCTGGCGTCTCAACCAAGAACAAGGCTCTAGGAAAAAGCAGCTACCATATTCCTATTACGGTGCATAAGTGATCTCACATGACAACGAGCACCGTCTGTCAAGGCTAACGCCGAAATGTAGGATTGGATTGCTGGTTGTCAAAATATAATTAGGAAAAAATATCCCGTTTCGGAAAAATGGGCAGCCTATGAAACAGCCGAATTAAGGAACTTGTTCCGGAACCACATTTGTTGGTAACTTCACTTGATACAATTGGTCAAATTTCAAAATCATTCCCAAATATTTTTG
Source organism: Opisthorchis viverrini (assembly GCF_000715545.1). Taxonomy (NCBI): domain Eukaryota; kingdom Metazoa; phylum Platyhelminthes; class Trematoda; order Opisthorchiida; family Opisthorchiidae; genus Opisthorchis; species Opisthorchis viverrini. The sequence goes on from NW_008752305.1 coordinate 25,424, forward strand.
GAAGACTGAACCCATCTGTCCCTAAACAATCGACGGTGCGCAGGGCTAACTGACACGACTTAGGATGCCAAACCACAAGGTATATCTGAATATAACTCATGCATTCATTCTTAGATTGGTAGTCGATATCAGGGATGCTCACTCTCTACATTCCTTTATAACTTCGTAATCGAGCCTAATGCTGGAGGGTCTCCAAAACCCTGGTGTGCAAATAGCCTGTGAAGAAAACCTTGTGGATCTGGAAAATGCAGACGACATCGTTCTCATTTTCGAAGAGGAGGAAAAGGCGCAAAGTCATCCTGTTCTTTAGTATGCACTTTGCACCCACAAAGTGTAAGGTCATGCTTGTGGACGTGCAGTCATTGAACACGCCACTTACGATCCAGGGAGAGGCACTAGAAGTTGTGGAGCGTTTCGCGTATCTTGGAAGTTGTATTAGTTCTGACTGTTGTGTGACAGATGAGGTGCATGCACGAATCTGCAAGGCTCGGGCCGCGTTTGCTAACTTGAGACACCTATGGCGTCAGAATGGTTTATCCCTGAATCTGAAGGGACGTGTGTATCAAGCTACAGTACGAGCTGATTTGCTGTATGGCTGTGAGACTTGGCCTATTCGAGCAGCGGAACTGAGACTTCTTCAGGTGTTCGACAATCGTTGTCTCAGAACCAGAGCTCGTGTGATTTGGTGTCAGTGAATCCGTAATGAGGCAGTTAGACAGCACGTTTTCGGTTGCACAACGGGTACTTCCATCGAAGAATGTGTCCAGCACCAGAAGCTACGTTGGTCGGGATATGTGTTGCGTATGTCTAGCAGTCGTCTGCCGGGAGTAGTACCGTTTCCCGTGCCCATCTCAAAGTGGCGGAAGCAGAGATATGACCAACCATTTACCTGACAAAGGAGTATGAAGGAGATTAAGAGACGTTTGGGTGCTGTCGGTGCTACTTGTGTTCCAGGATGGGGACAGCTTGATCATCACTGCGCCTGGTCGGACACCGCAAGATATGGCTGCCAACCGATGTCAGTGGCGTTCCTCTTGTCGGTTTCTATCCAGATTGCCTGAGTGAATGTCTGGAGGTGTAAGTATCGTGGAATGATTGTGATAATGTGTCACTAAGTCCCTCCCCTGTCCATATTTACTCTTTTCTCTATAACAAGGCTTTCAAATAAATCAAGGTTGTACGGCAGTGAAGCATCGGTGCCGAACGCTGATGTCATGCTGTCGGTGATGATGATGATTATCATGTTGATGGTAGTCCATGAGAGAATGTATTTGTCTACTAATAAATTGACCATTGACACGAACTTAGCACTAAAACCACGAGAAGACGACTAAATACTCCACGCGTGGCGTTGTTCCTCAACGCGTTTTGTAATTATACACGAACAAACTTTCTTAGCTGTGTACATATGTGTACACGAAGCCTCCGAGTTACCGGCAATGGAAGAACTCCAAGGTGCACATTTACATTGACTCGTGGATCGGTCGATTATCAGTAAGAAAACTACCTACTGGGAATTCAACAGTAGTAACATTTTTCCATTAACAAACGGTGAGTGCTCGGTTGAGTATTCCGACACACGAAGTTTGTTTCCCTGGTTGTTGCTTGTGTGGTTTTACAACGCGGTTCATGTTTCATCATTTATTCACAGTGTTCGGATGTCACGATTTTTAGTGAACTTCGTTTGACCAAGGAATAGACCTCCAGAACCATCGCAAACCCCCATGGGGAATATTACGATATTTCTCTGCATTTTATCCCTTTATCCGAAAGCATTTTATCATTCCTCCTCGACATTGTTATGGAAAAAATGCATCGCGATACACCAAACGGACTCCAGCTTTTCCATCGGTTTTTATTTGTCTAGCTTAATGCTGAGATATCATCTCTAAAATGAGGAATACCAGGACAGCTCTTCATTCGTGAGCTGAAACTGGATTCACATAACCCCGCTTTTAGCTTTTTATCTTTTTTTATGTCAGAACATTTTTCAGCAACGAAAGACGTTGTTTCTAGAATATTCCGTAATTTATTCCCCACAAATTAGAATAACGTTTCTTAAATAATTGTCTTGATCGGTCTGATCGTTGTTTTTAATCTCAAGTGAGGTTGTCACGATCTCTGCTTGAACAAATTAGGAAACCTTTCATAAATTAGTTTTGGACTGTCCACATTTCGAAACATCCTCAGTCATCCAGGGACAAATGGCTACGGAGACTATTCACAATAAAGTCCAATGAAGTTTACCATGCGAGCTAGAGATCTGAAAATAACTGTTTGCTGTACACGGGGCGAAACTGAACCGCAGTATACGAAACGAACGTAGAGACGTATAAGTCTTGCAGAGGACTAGAACTTAGGGTCGAATTAAACGAAGTCCCTTTGGGTGACTGGATGGCATTAAAATCTGGTCCAATTTAGAACCTACTATAATATTAACAACATCCGCGTCGTACATCAGCTAGTAATCAAAATGAAATCTGTGTCCATCTGTGCAACACCGATCATAATATTCAGTGGTACTACCGGTGGAGTGACTGCTTTGGAAGGAAGAAGTTGCCTGCTTGAACTGTGCCGAAGGGTGTATAATTTTTCGCTTGCTTGGTTTATAGTTCGACAATGTTCAAAGTACATTATTTCTTCATTTTAACCATGCCATCCATAGTTTATGCTGACGTCGAAAGTCCCATAGTTTCCTCCCCAACTTGCTAAGTGAACACGCCGTACAAGACACAATAAACACTCTCGTGTGTTGTTGTTGGAAATCACAGGCAGTGTACCTAACGGAGACGAGAAACATTGCAATGTTTTTGTGCCAGTTTAGGCAACATTCATCTTGGAGCATCTTCATCAGCTTATCACTTCAGAAAATATATCAGTTTATAGATTGTACAGTCGAAACTACAATGAACCTAAATGGCCCGTTGATAAGTACGGCAGAGGAGAGTACGATCTCTAGTCTCTCTCTAGTTGAAGGAGGACTGAATAAGAAATAAATAGATAACAACTTGTGCACTTATAATCCTACTACAGTGCACTTGATCCAACGGTGAAATATCGAATTTAGATATTGAAAGAAAATTGGCGTGACGGTTCAACCATTTCGGCTTAGCCGACGATAGTTTGGGATACAAACCATGAAAGACACCAATTTACTAACGTGTAGTCTAGGCCCCATCCTAGATGCGCTGGGTTTCTTTGGCAAAAGCTCTGTAGAAAAGGGCGAAAGGCAACTCCCGGAAGTTGTTTTTTCCTACTGTACAAAAAGATCGCCAAATACCGGTGACGACTTTACTCATTAAGAATTATGCAAACATTGAGTAGTTTTTAAATTAAAATAGGAATCGTGAACTGCCCCAAAATCTCTTTAAAGAAAATCAACTGAATGGATTTTTTATCCTTGATTGGGGCACCGCGGTCCATGTCGGTAAAGTTAGGTTCCGGTGGGAAATGTAGTAAAAAAGAGAAAAGTAGACAAAGTTGAATAAATGAAAGATATTACGTGGAATTGCATCGAATGAAGGTTTCAGTCCTCAGTGCAACATTAGGTGTTGAAAGTGATGACCACTCTTTTATTTTGGAATAATTGTGTAAAAATGACACCTTGCGATATTTTGCTTGAGACTTAACAGGCCACTTTGTATGAAGGGGAGCGGCTTCCTCACTGATTTATATGGCCTAGTTACTTCATGAATCTTGCATTCGGATCCATTTTATTCTACCAAAACGTGTACACTTTCGATATTTTCCATCAAAAAATACAGTGTACTAATGTCATTCTCTATTTCTTGAAGGCGGCTAATGCCAAAGTTTTGCATTTGGAGACCCGACAGGGCAATCGAAAACAAAATGCAAGCGATTCAGGCGTTTTGGATGTTTATGCCCACATATCATTGCCCTCAGAAATGGAGGAACATTTAGCGAATCAGTTGAACCAAATTTCACCACAAGTATCTATACATCCGGAACACATCAAGAAAGAATGCGGTAAGTGTAACCATAAGGAGTATTTTTCCACGTGGTTGCAATCAGCTACACAACTCACCAGTGTGAGAACGCACCACTGTACTGATTAGGACTTCGTTGAGAAGGCATGTAAGATTAAGTTATGTCTGGTGACTTGCTTTTCAAGATCAGATACACAAGTAAATTTTTTCATAGGATAGGTGCTTCCGATCCGGATCAGCAATTCCGCCTTGTACAAACAGATTAATAGCATGAAAAATGTCTATTTGTTCCAGTTTTATACTAACCAATGTAGGGGATCGAGCACTTAATTTACATATGTTCACAGCGAAAAGATTGTAGTCATCACTTTTGAAACCAGCTGAGACCAATGAAGAGAGGAGAAGCTGTAAAAATCGGTATGAACCTATAAACTGCAAACTGATACGTGACTCATATGAGCTTTGTTTGGTTGTAAGAGGTAAGAGTTGGACGCGCTGCTTAAATTGCGCAATACTTAGTCCACGCGATTTAAATCTTTTCTATTCCAAAACTTCGACCAAATAGATAGCCAAATAGATGTGTCTTCGCTGTGAATGGTCATTCGCTCCAATATTTCAAGAAATAGTTTGACACTGTTTTGGGATCTAAAGGCATACACATCCAGAATTCTGCGTTACATTGCAACGAATGAATGCATTTTGAGGAGACAATGATGACAAGCAATAGATGTCTTGTCAGCTGTAAACTTCTTGAATTGTCCTCCACTGACAACAGTACTGCACTAGTGGTGTTAATGCCAGATACACACTTGAATATCAGGTTGGTGATATATTCCACGCGTTGTTGGTCTAAATGAAAAACTCCCGAACCAGATTAATGTTGTTCCAACCAAAATGTGTGTTGTCTGCTTTACTTCATTGTCAGATGTCCCATATCGATATTTGCTAAATCATCAGGGTAAGCCAAACTAATCGATGCCACTCATCCCTTCTTCATTTATCACATTCCTCTTGTCACTCTCCGTCACAGAACATTCGAATTCGTTTTTTACAGTTAATCTACTGGTAGATGCTTTACACATCATGGAAGCGACTTTTATTGAAGGCCATCAATAGGACATATCCTCGGTCTCACCGGAATTCAAGTCACGTGCATCCGACTTACTAGGCAAACAGATCACCAACCACTGGCACACCACTGTATGAATAATCACCTCTGAAAAGACGTAAGCGTCCAGGATTGAACGACGTCTCAGACTAAGCGATAAACTTGTTTGACCTGTTGCAGCTGTGAAAAGAGAACGAAATTCTCTGTAGCCAAATTTTCCTCGCAGAACCCTAATGGTAGCGAAGTCTTGGCAGTTCAAATGGGTTCTCTGCTCTGACTCATGCAACTCCGGGGCAACAAACGGGAAAACCGGGTACGACATTTGCTGTCTATTGGTTGTTGATCAGGTCGCTGTTTATCTATTTGCCGAGCACCAAACTGCGCCCTGATGTCTCCTCCTATGGTAACGAAACGCTTACATGTCTATTGTCAGGTTCGGCGAACAGATGAACAACCACCTGAGAAAGAACCAATAAACACACCTGGTGTTTATTCTGTAGTATCGGAAGGTTGTAAAGCACATTACAATTATTTAGTCAACGGATAGGCCGTTGAATGCGAGTCTTCCAGAGAGGTCAGTTATTCGTGATGACCGGTTTTGAGGGGTCCTGACCATTTAAAACTGCTCTGTTTGCTGGGGTTTCAAATCCGACCGCGTAAATTCTTTCAAACAGCCCGCTATTTCCCACGCATATCTGCGACCAGCTTCTGCCGGACAAATAAACGAGAAATCCGGGTTTTTCAAAGGTCTGGTGTACACGGTCTATAGGATAAGTGATCCTCCCAACCAGTCTCAAGATGCCTACCGGTTTCTTTAGATGGCATACTGAGTTCCAATGTAAAGAACATGTTTTTTTTCAGAAAGCGGCAACCAACAATATTAGATATTCTCCAAATATCCAGGTCCTACTGAGGAACGCTCCCTCTAATTCGGTGCGGAGTTATTCCGTATATACCATCCCGGACACCGTATTTTTTCATTGGCATCGTCATTTGATGTGGTTATTTTCAGCCTCACATCTTTAAATGGCAAATCCCCATTCCTGTTGATGTCACGAGAGACGTAATTTTACAAGAGACTGATTTCATATCTGACTGCATAAATTATCGCGATAGTGCATTTGAGCTAAGCAGAATAGTTCTACAAATGCAGAGAAATCCCCTAAATTCCAGTAGCACTCACAATCCGAACAGTTTTATCAATGTGCGGAAGCCATTGACCCCAGCAAAATGGAGATCCGGGCGTACAACGAGTCTTCAAACTACACGTAATCTGAGTTGTCGAAAATTATTAGAGCTAAAAACTCAAAGGCCAATAGGGTGTATTTGGAGCGTAATTCTACTCTTAATTGGGTGAAATCGTTACAGAAGTTCAGCGACGAAACGGTGTTGCTAAAGTGTCTGCTCATTTTCCAGCCGCCGATATGAATGAGACAATCCGTGTTCCATGGTTCCCTCGCCACATTAAGGATCTTGACGAGGTTTCCAATCACGTGTTCATGTACGGCAAAGATCTGGATGCTGACCATCCAGTGAGTATTGTTTTAGCAGTAATTATGTGCATTTTATCCCATATTTTATTGTGAAACCAATTATTCCATCCTGTTCTGGGTGGACGTGTGTTACAAAGAGCGTAAATAAGCCTGAAAACCCTGGTTTGAAAATCTAAGTACTTAGAATGAGAAGTTTGTGACAGCAACATATTCCAACTTAGCGGGTGTCAAAAAAAACGGTCCTAACGGACTACCCTGAGTTTGAAGGCCCTCGTGGAGGGCTGGGATGTCAAAGTAAGGCAAAAGAAATCGGATACGTTAGGCTATGTACTGCAAGACTCACGTGACCTCCTGTCTACTTTCCACTCGATTCTCATTTGGTGTAAGTGGAAAATATATAGAACGTGGCTGTGTATGGCTTGACTTCAGGTTTAGGCCCATCAAACGTGTGTCCCTCATTATGCACTGAATTTGAGTTCAGTGGGTTTCGCATAGGACAACGATTCAAGCTCGTTGATGTCGCTTTGTCACAACACAATGCTCAGACATGTCCATCTGAATGGTTCCGTGTATGGGCATCTAGCTCTTGGCCGTTTTATCTGGTGAAGTCGGGGTCTTGTTTTGCTAGTAAGCAGAGTCAAGGTTACACTCACGACTGAAAGTTTTAGTATAGTTCTCCTCTTTCAGGATTGTATGGCAGTTGAGCAGTGATTTAGACAGCCAGTACAATGCCCACGACATAGAAGAATTGCTGAATGGTGGGCTTATAAATCACTGACACATTTCGGAGTGTGAAGCAAAACTGTCCAAAAAATCGAAATTAGTGGACCTAAGTGGAGATTCCCTGGCATGGTCAAGTCATAAAACGGTTAAAGGGATATTCTTTTTCACTTTTTTCAATATGTAAGAGTTTGTTTGGGCTTTATAAGTGGAATAAATTGAAATCTAATCAAAAATTCGAAATTCTGAATATTTTACAGAGCATAATGCAAATTCATTAAAATGGTTTATTTTTACAACTTATCACGGCCATATATTGTACTAGCTTTTAAAGAATTGAAGTTAATTTCATTAGAACATTAGTACACTATAGATAAATTGCTCACGAATCTTCTAGAGAAAAATCTCAGAGCATGTCATTTGAGCAGTGCCAAAATATACTGTCAGTTGCTTGCAACTAGTTGTTGTGGACTGTACGTCGACAATAATTAAGATACCAACTCCGATTTTTCTACCGTCTTGCGAGCAATTTTGTTCACAACTCGATTGTATTCAAAAGGAATGATGCGGTTGATTCGATGAAACTCGGAATTTGTTGTTTATGTGAAGTACCCGGGATATTAGCCTCAACCATAAACTATGTATTGTGAAATCAATATAATGTAGCCAGTGAACAGCTTGTTCCTTAACTTTTGGTACAACCTCCATGGTTGTTATTCAGACCATACAACTGGTTATGACGAGACACTTATGTTAGTTCATTGAGTGAGTTCAGTGAGAAATAAGTTATTCGTCCAGAACAAAAGCGCTCGAGAGAGGACGCACTTTTCCTACGCGCTCGGTGAACAAACTCAGCAATAATTTCTCTAATAACACTATTAGCAGAACACCTTTTGTGTCCGCATTTTATCGATCTCGTCAGATTCTAATTCCATCAGATCTTCTTATATGCCGTCAGAATAAAATGCCTGTGCTTAGGGTCGCTAAAATACTTTTGTTCCAAAATTTAAAAAATCAGAATTGAAATTCCATTGTTTGCGGTATTTAGAAAACGCACCTGATTAGCATCTACTGTAGAGAGCCAATTAGAAATCTTTCTGTCGGTCGGCTCAGTGACTTCACTAATTGTTGCTTGGATTCATTCCTGTGAATTCCTGTTGTAAAACAGGCTTTTTCTTGTCCTGCAGGGCTTCAAAGATGAGGAATACAGAAAAAGACGTAACATGTTCGCTGAGATTGCTTATAACTACAAGCAGTAAGTGTTGTTTGGTTGCCGGTGGTGATTGCATTTGCTTAGTTTTGCGTTACTCAAGGAAATTTATTAATCGATACGTTCGTGTGCTCTGAAGACAGATTGGCATGGCGGACTCAAGGCTAAAAAGTTTGAATTATCTTAACATGTCAACCAACCACCACGTCTAGTAACCCCGTGAAAGAATCGGTCACTCGGGACTCCTTTTTTACAATGAACGAAAGTCCGATATCTATTGTGGAACGTAGGTAGCTCGGGTGCGCCGTTCGGTTGTTGGTTCGCCGAGCTTGGCGAACAAAATTCACAAATCTCATACTACCAACAATCCAAAAGTAGCTTAGTGGAAGAATAAACTTCACATGACGAGTGAAACTTCCGTCTGAGAAGTCGTTGCTTGAAGAGCCATTCAACACGTGTGACCGCGTGATGTGGATCCCGTGATTGAAGGATGAGCGGCGCTATATTCTATCTAAATGCGGGTTAATCCAACTGCTGACCAGCCACTCCTGGCCGAACGGTTGTTTTCAAACTACCAGCCAGGGGGTCGCGGGTTCGAGACTCTTCGGATTTTCTTGAGATGCACACAGCGATAAGGATGAAACAGCTGTACAGTTCTTCTCAGCTTTTCAGCATAGATTGGCTTCACTTAGAGGATGAAATCTCCACATATGATCATCTGCTCTGATTGGCGGACATTTTCACTCTAAGAAATTGGGGGAAGGCAAAAAGTGGATTTCTAGCAATGCGCCTTCACACACAACGTTCAGAATATTGAAAAACTACATTCACGTTGCTGGTGTACTCAAAATTGCAGGGTATCTCCTGCTTTAATTCACCTGAGGAGTTCAACTATATTCCCAAGACCGTCCTGGGCAAAAAATCAGAAAGAAGACGATAGCCTTTCTTCCAGAGGTGATTAGGAGCGTAATCTGGCGCTGGAAACTTGGATTGCATACTACATATTAAGAAATCTGCCTAATGAGTGAATGCCATCTTTGCTTTCCAACGATGATATATAGGGTTTTTAAGCTGGAGTGATTGACAAACACTGACTGATCCTAGCTCTTCAAACATTTGCGTGCAGTTTTTTCGGAAACATCGCTTTCGTCCCAATTATTTAAAGCGGAAGGAGTCTATTTTTGTCATTTTAGAGACGATAAAGATCAACCTGCTCTGTTGTAAGCCCAGAAGATTCTTTACCCATCACTGGCTCGGTGAACATTCTTACGTCGTTGTCCTTTTGTCGCCGCATCTGCATACTTATCATCTGATCACCCTCTCGGATATTATGTGTACTGATAGATATGACTCTCTCTCTCATCTAGGACAGTTTGCGGTGGCAAGTCTGGTAGATGATCTGGAGGCCGCAAGAATTTGACGGCTGCGGTTACCTTAATCTGAGGTCCAGGAGTGCAAAATATTGATCGCAGTTGCGTCGAGTGGTTGAGATGCACTTCTAAATAGCCAGATGATACTGGAGCTCAGACTGGGTAGACATCAAGAGTCCACTGATAAAAGATTTTGCGTTCACTGTCTATCTGCCGCTTTCCTTCAAAAATCTTAGTATTAAGTCGGCTACAAGGCAAGAGTAACACAAGGCAGATGTCTAACTTTCGAAGTGGTTACACTTAAAAAGTATATATGTTCCATCGGAAATAAATTCGCTTTCGTCCTTATGCACGTGCGCGGTACTATTCAACTAGGGCGTCTCCTGGATGACACTCTTTAGTGACGTGAAATGGGTTCGTCATAGTCACCTGGCGGGTAACTAAAAGTGCACTAGCGGGGATGCTCATGTTTGTAGAACGGATGGGAGCAGAACAGATATAAATGACATTATACGCCCTGATCACCTGCGTAGTTGATTCCAAACTTTCGCAGGCCATACTTTGATACTGTCTTCCTCAAAGTTCTCGTTACGAACTGGTCGAGTTACGAAATGGTCTGCCTCGTATCCTTGTTGTGACGTCACTAGCCAACAACAATCGGTGAACTTTTGTTAACAGCGAAGCCAAATGTATCAGCCTTTACAAGCTATTTCAGTGTGCACTCATTGTTGGGGGAACACGTCGTATCCGTAGCTCTGATCAGGTTTCGTAGAAATATATCTGTCAAGTTCACCGTTTTTACTGGCTTTTGAAAATTTATAAACTGCGCGCTTTATGCGTCGCAGCTAAGAACCACAAACAAAATGGTAACATGCCGCGACATATAACTTATAAGGTATCATACGGTAGGTGATTGTACATCTGATCTTTCAGGGTTCAGCTAATGCCCGACTAACTGTGGTTAGGTTTGCTGGTAACAGGATATAGTCAGGACGAATAATTTCAAACGGTTCGGTTAGGAGTTTGGGCGCGGAAAATAATCTGAGATGTGTCAGGAAGCGAAAGCAAGTTGATAAACTTTCTATAGATTTTTATTCGCTATAAGTGTAATTTGAGGTTTTTGGAAGTCGATTTACAAAGTGAATTTTGTCAGAAGACAATAATCTGGTCATTCATTTGTCTAAGCACAATGGTTGTACCCAGGTTCTACCGACTGGGTGACACCGACACAGATGACGAAAAAACTTGCAGTAGCACCTCATGACGCCTTGTACCATTGCTTCGAATTCAAAGACACATATGAGACAATTTCATCTTAGACGTTCACAGACAAATTCTTTAACTTTGTAACATTTCCGATGGTGCGTCAGTGTAATGATTGTTCTCCCAGTGTTGAGATTAAAGGCCTTAGATTTTTTGCGAAACTATTATTCGCACCCTCAATTCATCTCACTAATAGGAACTTTCACACACGCCCTCGAAAATTAGACAAATCAACTTAGTTGTGTATACTCACTGTATCTCTTGGGTGCTGTTTTATTTCGTTCTTGATCACCCGGTTGACCGGAATACAAACGTATCAACAATTTTTGACATTCCGTTTAGACCATTAAACTGTATGTCATTTATTTTGTGATGGAAAACCTCATTGGTGCTTATTTACTTTTAGTGGACAGCCCCTCCCAAGAATCGAATATACAGAGGTCGAGAGGGAGACTTGGTAAGTACCGAGTTGCTTTTCACCAAAAAAGAAACTTCCCTAAAGAACGTCTGTTTGTGAACTCGCTGTTTTTTTTCAGGCGGACTATGATTTAATTATCGGCAGAATCGACATTTTATTAAATTTCTGCACTTGAACACATGCCACCATCAAGGGTTAACTTTTTGTCCTCCTGCAGACATATTTTCTGTTGTAAACAGTGATGTGAAGATATCATTCTCAATGAGCGCCTAAATATCATTTAACATCAATGTGATAAGCTCAGGAAAATGACTAATCGTCCATCCCAAATGACGCTAGCGTCTAAGCTGAGGAGGCTAGAGGCGCATTGCCCTGAAGTATTGACTGACGGCCGCTCAGCGCCGCTCAGAGTGCAGCAGCGCTTATGGCTTCGTGCATCGCCAAACAGAGAGCCTAGGACTTCTGGGTGAATCATGCATTGGTCTGATATTCACCAAAGAAATTGACGCAGCATCCGTTTTTGATTACAAAGTGTGTATCAAGTAGGTAGGAATTTTACTGAAACATCATCGAGCGTGAAGCCCTACGTATATCCGATTTTGTTTCCGGGTAACTCTAAACGGCATAACGGTGGTTGTCTATAGGTTCCCGTCTACCTCGCGAAACCTCTGGTCCTAGGAATCATAGTTCCGAGTTCCAACTAAATTCTTTTGGCTCAACAAAACCTTTCAATGTCTGGATTTTACTATATCATTGAAACTATCAAGGAATAAGGGATTAGCAATGAGGGGCATCAGCTCATAATGTGCCGTGGTTTCACTGAGAGAACTTCTAGAATACAACAGCGGCTACTCCGTATGGACACAAATTATAGATACGTTCCATCTTCATCGAATCTTAAGCAATCTGGCTTAAATCGACAAGGAGAGAAAATACCGTGATGTTTTATTGCACAGAAAACGGTTACATATATGCATGTATAAGCTGAGGCCAGAATGTGATATCCATTATTGGAGTGTCTGCGGATTTTCCCAAATGCTATCAACTACTCACAGCAAGATGGAAGAAAATTATCTTTAGTGCCCACCGAACGGAACTCCAGTAGGGACCACACCTTGCACATTATGCGGAAGGATGAGCTCATGCCTTTAACCACCGAAGTATCCATCGTGTTTTCTGTTTTATTGTGTAAATTCAAAAGCCACCGTTCAATCACTTCGATACTCAAGTGGACTATTCAATTTCCAAGCCTCGGAATGCTGCGCCCAACCGATGAGGCAAAAATGGGGCGAACCTCTAATGGGTTTTGTTCAGAGTTCGTGGGACTTCTTCGTACAAAATGTGTTAAAAGTTGTACTGTACGTTTTATCCAATAGCTATCTGTGTAGTTTCATGCCTTGCGGAAGCTGATTCGTGTCCATTGACACACTGATTTAATAGTTCATGAAACACGAATTGCTAAAAGATGTCTCATGAAACTAGATTCACCTCACTAGTAGCTTTCTTGCGTCTTGCTTTTCGGATAGCACTGGCAGGAACGAAACGTGTTCTAGGTTGTGGGAAAATCTCCGTGAATATCACATATTAGACAGCAGTGCTGTCTGATTTCAATCTATATTCTCGCGAACTAACGAAAAATTCAGGTCTGGGCATTGTCGTACTCTTACTGCGCTGTTGAACAAATCTAAGCAAGCTTATCTGCTTCACTGTACCCAACAGCTGGAAAGCAGTTTTCTTTCAAACAACTAGTTCACGGCTTCTTAAAAATCGTGTTACCTGTTTCTTTAACACTGAATCCTATTGTAAAGAAGCATATCTAACGTCCGGATAGTAAAACCTAAAAACAAGTTACACTAAAAAGTGAACGCGGCGTAGAGGGCGGTCAATAAGAGTCGTCGAGCATCAGGAACCACAGATATCTGCGTTCAGGGTTATCCCATTTCCTTTGCATGGCTTCGGCGAACGTGTGACTAAAAAGCATATCCAAGAAGTATTCTATTCAATAAAGTCACAGTGTGTTTATTCTGAACAAGTGGACTGCATTACAGCATGAATCATGAGGTGGCCTGTGTGCAGCACATTCAGTTGTAGAATATCACAAACGAGAGATTCAGTTGAGTCTCTCGTGAAAAACCATATTGAATTGCAAATGAGTGTATTTCTCCGAAACAGTCCAATTCGGGTTCAAGTAGAACACAAGGTTGACAGAAACTCGGAGACTGCACCTACCTGATTAGTATCAAGAAGGCAAGAAGGGTGAAGCAGGTCGTGGGCTGTCGAAGAGGTTTCAGCAACCTTATGAGTAGTTTCCTTTAGGAAAACAAGTCACAATGTGTTTATTTTGAGAAAAGTAGACTGCATCACAGTACAACACCACAGGTTTTACAGCAATTTCTACAAACATCTGTCTTTTGGCGATCACTGGCAATCCGCAACCTTATTTCAAAAAAATATGAGTTGAGTTTCCTGAAAGAGTGGAAATTATTGCAAATTTGAGATATTTAGTTATTCAGATCTCGATTGCATTCTTTAAAATGACAATAACTTATGATAATTTGTCACTAATTGTTTTCAGGGGTTGCATTTATCGAGAACTCACGAAATTGTACGAAACACACGCTTGCAAGGAACATTTGGAAAACCTTAGACTTCTGCAGCAGCATGCAGGTTACAAGTAAGCCCTGCAGGATGCCATTAAAACCGATGTTGACATAGTCGTTTTGAGTCTTTTAAATTTTCGGCCCCTTGCAAAATAATAAAAGACTGAATTTTGCAAAAATGTAGACCAACAATTAACTTCATTTTGTCTTAAATGTCACATTCATGTGGTCTTTGTTCAGTAGTCATGCCGGTAGTAGCATGCTTTCGGACGTACCCTCGAGATCGTGTAGCTTACTAAAAATAAGGTGTCTCCGTCTAGCAAAGGTTCTTCTCCAAGAAGGTGGTTACACGTGACAAATCTTCTCATACTGTGCATGGTAAAGCGAGGCACTGAAAGCCCGTGCACCTTCAACATCTGACTTGTAGATGTGCATGGAGTAACAATGGTGCCACTAACATCTTGTTATTTTTTTATTAACTGTCACGCTCATTGTGAGTGTCAGATGTCCAGACTTCCCACGCAGTCCCATGATATTCCTCTGTCACTATTTAAAGCATTACCTCCTGTATAAATAGTTCCGAACCTAAGGTCCCTGGGTATATTTGAGGTCTGCGTGTTATTTGTAAGTGGTCCAGGTTCGCGATTACCATCAAACAATGTGTTTTCTTTAGTCGCCTAATTTCTAGGGGATTGTCATTTGATACACCTCATCATTTTAAGTCAGTTTTGTCTCGGATTAAAGGCAGACAGGAAGATTCCATTAAACGAAACTGTATGCGAGGTTGATCCTAAATGACAGTACAAGTTTCATTCTTTTTAGGCCTTCAGTTGGTGCAGCAGAAAAGAGTCCTACCGATTTTCATAGGCTTGTTTCTCCTTTGACCGTTTGATACACCGGAATGCTAATATCCGTTCTCGCGGGAACACACTAACGTCCCGTTAAGTAACAATCAGGAGGTCACGAATGCTCATTTGGTAATCTGGCCCTGTGGGAACTATTGAAATCATATGGAATTACTTTTTTTCGGTTTTTAGTCTAAACTCTCTGTCGGTTCTTTTTTCAGGGAATCGGATTTACCACAACTTGATGAAATATCCAAGTTTCTCAAATGTGAGTTCGTGGAAATTTACCACAAATGGTAATTTTTCTATGCTAATTTCAGTGGCTTAAGGATTCTCCCTCACTACTGACAAACAATTCACCTGTTTAAAGATGTGTAATGCGGCAGAGTGTAACGGTCATCGTAAGTTAGAAAGGGACAGACCCATACAGTAAAGGTCTGAAGGATTTTAGTTCCGAGTATGAAGAAAAACAGAAAAACAGTGATTTATGCAACAGTCGGACTGATGGCATGGCAATATGCATCAGAAAAAATGGCATCCTCGTCCTTGATTAATAATAAATACATATGTATATACATATATATGTATATATTTGTTGCGCAATCAGTTGAAATTTCTATAGACAGGTAACTTGCATCAAACAATGAACTTTCGCTTTTCGGAGGTGTCATAATCCCAGAATACGTTCTGATTTTTGAGGTTCTGGCATATTTTGGCATCGTACTTTCACGCAAATTATTTCAACACGTTTTCAAACTGATTAAGGTGAAGTTTCCTTTTATATAGCCCAATCGCAATAGGGGCTGCTCATTTCACCTTGAGATCTCAGTCACTCCCGTAGTCCCCCATATGCGCCTGTATGCGCCTTGAATAAGGGATAATAAAAAACTTCCAATGTGCGGGTAAGTGAAAGAAAAGACGACTATTCCTAGTGTTCACCCGAAGATGTTCGAGGTAATCGAAAAATGTACCAAGGTTAAGCTCTCAGTGTAACGGTGATACTACTGACGGGGAGGCTTGCGAGTAGTATGTTTTCTTCTTGGAACGTCTCTTGAAAAGGCAGATTTGTTGCAGAATTTGTGGAGTCGCTCTGTGGCATTTGGCAGGATTTGAGGAATGAATGATTTGAGTCAATGAATATCCAGAAAGGTTCAAGAAGACCCGTTCAGGAGAAGATGGATGTTCATTTTTTGTAAATAAGATGCAAATGACAGTTTTGCTTCCCTGTCTAATAGTCTGCAACTCGTCAGTTAGCATTTCATAACAAATGCTCCTCAGAAAAGGCCTTCTTCCTTTCACCAGTAATGCACCAAAGTTATTTTGATCACTTGTACATCAAGACATTCATGGTTAAATATACCAGGCAGATCTTATGATATTTCCAATCTATGCTGAGTGGCTGCACCGTGTTTATCGGAATGAAAGTCGTACCACCCAGTGCAGCTTCATGTATGTCAACCATATCCAACTTTCACTGTTTAACCACCGTGTATTTATTGGTTACCAGCGCGGACCGGATTCACTTTAAGACCGGTTGCTGGATACTTGTCTGCTAGAGACTTCCTATCTGGACTGGCGTTCCGCGTGTTCTACTGCACACAGTATATCAGGCACTGGAAGGACCCCATGTACACTCCTGAGCCGTGAGTTTATTGAAGGATCATTTCGCCCTTTTGAAAATGCGCCAGTTAAATGTATTGCGTTAGTGTCGAACACAGTTTATGTAGTCATCCTATTTAATACAAGATGGATTAGTGGTGAAGAATATAGCAAAGTGGCTTGGTCAACTTTAATCACACTAATTTCTGTGACCCGACGGGTGATACCTACGTACGCGAAGACTGTGTTAGATCCTTCTGTCATATGCACTGGGTTCCTTCACTTTGACTTGTATTGTGTTTCTTAGTCAGTTTTGTCAGTCTAAATCGAATTAAAGTAACTAATCTTTAACCTGTGTGTTGCCTTGATCGTCGTGAACCACAAAATGCCGGGAGAATTTCACCTTTTGCGAAATATGTACATACAAATATGGGGCAAGTTGCAAACAGCAACGTATGAGACAAAATTAAATTTTGCCTCGATACCAAACACTCCTCTCGATTTATTAATTTCAGTGATTGCTGTCACGAACTGCTTGGCCACATGCCACTTCTTGCGGATCCGGCTTTTGCTCAGTTCTCACACGAAATGGGTTTGGCCTCTTTGGGGACGTCAGATGAGGAAGTCTTGAAATTGGCGACGGTAAGTATATGTGTATCCAATAGAGTTTTGTTTTGCTCCAACAGCGTGAAACCGAGTTCCACGGTAGAAACATTAATAAAAATGTAAGTTGTTGACGTGAATGTATTAATTGGCACCCTCACCGATGAATAATGACATGAGTTTTTTGAATTTCTCGATATTGCACAAATCTGCATTCACTCGCTCCAAAAAGTGCGAGCTGTGATCAGAACACGTTTGGCAATCTGCTCAATCCGACTTTGATTTCCCAGCTATACCGCAGTCCACCAGCCAGATATCGAGCATTGTCTCATAACACTCCGAATTACTTGAAATTCCAAAAACACCATTCAGATTTCAGTTGAATTAAGTAAAACAATTTGAGATGAAATGTCTTTTGTGTGAGTTCCAACATAATCCAATTTAATTTTTAGTGGATCTCTTATACCTCGCGTCTGGCGCTGAAGTAGTGAATAAATTCACGTGAAACGTCTGTATATTTGTAAGATTTTCAGCCCATGCCTTTGCAATTCTCCATTGAGCAGTTGTATTCTGGTTCCGGTATTTCGATTTCGGTACACTGTGTGCACTAAAAGAAATCAGCACACGAGCAAGAAGGCGGAAATGAATATTTATGTGGGAACGCTGAAAAATTTGGTGTTACAGTCAGACCTCAAATCCAATATACGTGGATTGCATGGCCTTAGCCGGAAAACACAGTGGCTGAAACGAAATAGGTTGTCTATCACCAGTGTGAATTCAGTTCAGTTTGAACTTGCAAGGCATGAAATTTTAAAGTAATAATAAGCTGATTTCCAAGTGCTCCTAATCTGTTCATGCACGCAACAGTTTCGGAGATTCAACAAGTCCAAAAGAGAGATATACTGATATGGATGCGACCGCATTAACAGTACATCTGTGTTGATCCTACTGAACAACAGAACCACCTATTTTCATAATGAAAGGTACTTACAGGGTTGCTGAAAACTCTTCAACAGCCCACGACCAGGTTCGCTCTTCCTGGGACTCATCAGGTAGGCGCAGTCCCCGAGTTTCCGTCAAGTTTATGTTCTACTTGGAGACATATTGGACTGTTTTCACGAGGGAAAATCAAACTGATTTGAGTGTATTTCCCGAGAACTACCTATTATTTATCCGTGCCATATTTGACTTGTTAGCAGAAAAAATACTGATCTTGTTTGTGGAAGTTCGTACGTAATTTAAATAGTTCACTTTACAGATCCACATTATAGATAAGCGAGTAGTACACTCCTAGTAAATGGTCGGTGGCAGGCAGCAGAATATATCAGTTAGCTTCTACTAAACTGCGGATAGGTAAGGTTTGTTCGTACTACACTCTTATAGAATTGTTCACTTCGAAGTGTAAGCATGTGGTGCCACTATGCTTTTCAGAAACAAGTGATTTCCATTTAATCTATGAGTCTGAAGTAACAGTTGGCTTTGTGTCTTCTGTCCGAGCCACGTTAGTCCCACAAGACTGATTTGGTCCTTAACCCTGAATTCGTAAATGAGGGAAATCCATTTAAATATTCACCGAATGACACAAATTAAATATTTGTGCAGTTTATGTGTTAAGCTCCATGGTTTTAGATTAATTACGCAGTTTTCTGCCAGTAGATATGCCCAATGAAGTAATTCAAGTGCACCTTCCCTTCTGGGGTTAGACGAGTCCATCCCATCAACAAGTTATCGCCTAATTTTGTGGGATACCGGTGTGCTAGATTGCCCCAAATCAGGGTGACATATGGTCCTTCGACATAAAGGAACCAACACTATCCAGCTTTTGGCCTACTCTGTGTGTCACTATTTTGAGCCACACTGTGGGATAGAGGAAAAACCAACTCTGTTGGCGGTGGGCTCACTTGCTCGGGGTTTACAAGTTAATAGGATAGTCTGCCCCTTCTCTGCTGCTAGCTAGTAATCTGAGGACCACATAATACTTTTTGTATTCTGGAGGGTTAGTATTTATTAACGGATACTTATTTTTTCCCTTCAAACTTGTCAGCAGTCTCCCATGCCTACCAAGTACATCCACTCACACGATTGCATACCATCACGCGCAATCAATAACCAACGACAATTTAAATAGTTACAGTCACAGCAGTTGATTTGGGGCCCAAAGTAAAGGAAGAAAGTTAGGAATAATGCCAACCTACTACTCATATTTGGACTGTCTGTGTCGCCAAGCTCAAGAAGTATGAATGGGAACAAATAGCGTCGTCAATTGTAGAAACATCACAGCGATATCTTCTAGCCTGAAAATAGAGAGGGGAACAAAACACACAACACCACATTGAAAATTTCCTGCTGTCCCAAGACGAAAGATAAGACGCGTTTTGTTTCTATTATCGTGCGTGTAACGTTACTTTAATGCAAGTTTTTGTGAAGACTGAAAAAAAACATTGAACATCATTTTGTTTCACGGCGGAATAAACAAATTTTGTTGGGGAAAACCCAGATTGAGTTGACTTCTTATGTACCGATTCAGGCAATCTGATGTTTTTTCAAGTTCATTTTATAGAATAAACAAATCCATCATACGATTTCGTGCGTAAATTTACAATGCATACACACTTTGGATCGTCATTTCCAAAACTAATTTATGTTTTGTTTCACAGTGTTACTTTTTCAGTATCGAATTTGGTCTGTGCCGCCAAAACGGAAAACTTCGTGCGTTCGGTGCAGGTCTACTCTCGTCTATTGCTGAACTCAAGGTACGTTTGTCACGACAGGGGCTCAGTGCAATGATTTGAATAATTTGCATGATTCTTTCTTATTTGCAAAGTGTTCGGTTTAATAACAGGATTCATGGTTTTAATAAGTGTACAACCTCGAATGTTTCACGTTAGATCCGACAAACACTACTCACAAAGATTACGCTCTGTTTCCAAACTTGACCCTGTGACCTGGTTACAATAGCTGGAGACCTCGATTTTTTAGAAGAAGCCTGTGCCTCACCTTAACGCCAAATCTTTCAAGCCCAAACGATTTACTTGTCCGTTTTTCCGTTCAACGAGATTCTGATGCTTCAAAACCAGGTAATACACATATCAAACCAAGTTCCGTTGACTTATTTTCTGTAACTCACGCACAATGTTTGGAACCTCTGTACAGTTTGACGAAATCAGAAGTAAGTCCTAATGAGCTTCTTCTCCCGGTGCAATGGATTCAGTTTGTGGACAGAAACGTCGGAATGGACAGGAGGGAACTATCAATTTTTTACATGGGGACGGTAAAACCTAGTTCCAGAATATCTGATGTGATAAATTTAATTTTCCAAAACAGTGGTAGGGACGAAAGAAGGGCTCTTGTAGCCACTTGCAATATCGAAAAAAGCGTGCGAAAAGCATACAACGTCGTCACCACGGCCCTTATATGCTCAGAACACATATGCTCCTCGGTTACGTATACAAGGAGTGAGCAAGATAATGATTACAGCTTCTTGACGTGTCATTTCCCCAAAAAGACCTGTTTATTTGACAATTAAGGGTCACTGAAAGGTTTTCTGCAGGCCAATTAATCGGTCAGCTCCCAAGCTCCAAACCTCATTTCAATAGACCGTTTAGATATCCTCAGTTGACCATAAGTAGTAAAACTTCCATCAGTATTGAGTGGTCTAACGGTTTATGAAATTCACATTACTATATTTTGAACAGTCCTACTTCTGCCTTGGTTCAATTATTTCGGCATGTTTCCATCAAGAGTTGGGGGAAGATGTGGACCCGAGTTGACTTTTTGTTAGAGCTCATCAGCATTGCACATTGTTGGCCGCCCGCAGGTAAATTTAGTTCCGT
Organism: Opisthorchis viverrini; assembly: GCF_000715545.1. NCBI lineage: Eukaryota > Metazoa > Platyhelminthes > Trematoda > Opisthorchiida > Opisthorchiidae > Opisthorchis > Opisthorchis viverrini. The sequence continues at coordinate 46,433 of NW_008752305.1, forward strand.
TTAGAATTGTCGAGCTTACGAATCGTTTGAATCCTGTTCGACAGGCTTCCCTTCTATCTCGTGCTATTACATCGGGATGTGGGGTGGGCATATTGGCCAGATCAGCTCTCCTTGCGATTTAACCCTATTTGTGTAGTGCCATATGGTCTTCTAGATGACAAATTGTTACAAAAGTGAAATCATCCGTAGGCTAGCTGTGTGCTCAATGTTAAATACACAACTTTTAGTTCCAAGATTAGCCCGAACTAGGCTTATTTGTGTTTATTTCAGTTGCTCATTTGGTCGTTAAATTGAACGCTTTTCACTCTTTCCATGGTTACATGNGTTTCCAATCAGTTTAGTTGATGGTTTTGCTTGTATGCAACTTTTAGACCTGCGAAATCAGTATTATTTCGGAAGAGAATTTGGCCTCAAGTGTCAACTTCCCTAAAAAGCGACCGGTTCCATTCGGTCCCCTAAAAAACGTTTTCCTGATTAAGAGCGAGTTGTGGATTCTAGGGAGAGGGGGAGTAATATCCCCGCGGAGGCTATATCTAACACGAAAGTGGTAGATTAGAGTCAATGCGAAAAGCAGAGAGAGCGTGGAGCACTGTTAGATCCTATTAACTTGGACCCATGTCTACATCGACAAGCACCTAATGTTAACCTATCGACCTATCATTAGGTACGACGCTTTTCACTACGTTTCTTCTGCATTTGCGTGCAGTTGTGGTGATTGCCTAACAAATTTGATGTCCTCACAAGTGAGCGCTTATGACTGTTTATTTACCCTTAGCACGCACTTAGTGGAGAGGCAACAATCAAACCTTTCGTGCCTGAGGAAGTAATGCGTGAGGAGTGTTTGGTAACCACGTTTCAGAGGGGGTACTTTGAGACGCCATCATTTGAGGATGCGACGGAGAAAATGAGGTGAGTTGCCGGAGTTTGATAGATTATTCTGAAAGTATTTATCATTTTACTTGGGCTAGTGTCAGGCTGCACGAACAGGATTACGCCCTACTCAGCGAATTAGGGGGAAAACGTCCGCTAAATAACGTATTACTGTTTGCTTTGACGCGTTGCATTGCCGTAGATTCCAGTCAACTAGTGCACCAGTGATACTACTGATGGGGAGGCATGCGAATAGTATGTTTTCCTATGAATCCGATTTCCATCTCTTGGAAAGTGAGATCTGTTTCGGAATTTGTGGAGTCGCTTTGTAGCACTTGCTTGCGATTGAATGACAGGAAAGTTCAGAAAGACGCGTTCAAAGTGAAGAAGGGTATTCAGTTTTTGTAGACAAGATGCATATGAGAGTTTCGTTTCGCTGTCCAATAGTCTGTAACTGCTCCGTTGGCATTTTTTAATAAATAACTCCGCAGCAAAGGCCTTCTTACCTTCACTAGTAGAGGTTGTGGCTCGCAATAAGTCGTTATAGGAACCATCTGGATAGGCAGCACCCTCGAATGCGGATGAAACATGAAATTGCCTGACTGACAGCTGAAATTATTAACGATCGATACCTGAACTCTTTTAAGCCGGCGAACTTTGAACGTAAATATTAGAAACCCTCGACTGATCCTTCCCAGTGGTACTCGAATTTGCCACGGGTCAGAATAACGACGAAGGACTCTATTACTTAGTTTGTCGAGGAAGGGAAACTGGACTTGATGTCTTTGTGTTTTTTGGCCTGAGTAAAATACTCCCTAACCGGTATACTGGATCGAATTGTGTCACCACAACCTGGTGCCCCCAAGCAGCAGCGATATCTATTTGGTGATTCATGCGGTAAACCAATACAAATCCCAGAACGAGAGCTCAAACGCCTTTTCGATAAAAACTAGCTGTGAGTGACTAGCCTAAAATAACATGTACGGGGAACCCCTGTGTAGCCAAGGTAGACCATGCACAAACTGACTATCCCATGGGAACAAATCAGACTCACGCATGTATGCTGAAAACGGACCCAAGGGGATGTTTCCCACCCTCAGGTAAGTAGAAAGCCGAGTACCACTGTGAAATACTGACCGTTTGGACATGGAACTACACCCAGTGCGCAACGTTTACTCTCAGTACGCAAGCTCAAACTTCACACGCCAAAGTGAATTGGGTGGAATCCTATTTCTCTGGCGTTGAAAAACAACCCGTTACGACCAGTAACTCGTTCACTTCCCATGTGACCCAGTGTAGCAAACTGGTTTTGGTCTGATTATTGGGAACCTGGATTGTTTGTTTGTTTCAGTAAGTCATTTTGAAGTGCCTTAAGTATTGTGAGTCTCTCCGACCAGTAACGAGACAAGTGTGATTGTGTTCATTATATGAGGCTACATTGGTAGACGAGCTATCCTCATTTAACTTCATTTAACTTCCTCTAATTGATAAATGTGCTGGCTTCAAATTATTAGACAACAACGCAAGGAGAACAGTTTATTTTATCCATCCAATTCAGCAGAAAAGCTTTTTGTTGTTGACACGAAGCCACCCAAACAAATCCCTTAGATAAACGGCCAAATATTCGTAATTTCATTTCCGAAACTGCACCTCCATACCCACCACCCAAAGTAAACCAGTTAGGCAGAATATCTCAAGAGGCTCAAACCTCTGGAAGATTTTCCAATGGAGTGTTAGCAGTGATATTTGTCGTTCATTAGGATACTCAACCCAGAGGGTACTGACCTGTTCCGTTACAGTCTGACATTAGGCGTCACTTTATTTCACTGGCTAACTGCATAGGTGTCTTATAGCGACGTAGCTTAGAAATCTTGTCCAACTCACAGGCAACCATTGATTTCGTGGATACATTCTTACTTTCCAAAATTTAGCTTAAGCAGGTCTCATTTTTAAGTCGTTTGTTAGGCAGTGTCCCCTTTTGAATGTTTCTACACTGAGCCTGTCGCGAAAGTGCCATTAGGAACTATCACTCAAGAGCTCGTAAAATAAAGTTTACCGTGAAATGGTTTGGTTATGCTCGTTTTTCGAGAGTGTTTCCTTTTGTTACGGGTTACAGAAATCATCCCATTAGGTATTGTCGAACTAGAAACTGGAGCTAAGGATGAAATGAAGCAAACTGCGATTCGCTTTCTGAAGGAAGCAAACTCTTGAAACTGCTCAATCCATTATTCTTTAAGCTCCTAGGTATAGCAGGATGGCACATATCCGTGTGCTAATTTCACTCGTTGGGACAGTAGGAGGCCGCGGCGTAGATGCATTGGAACTGATTAGTCATATGGACTATAATTTACCCTTCAGACTTCGTTATATCGCAGCAGGTTTCCTGTTAGAAGCTTTTGAACCTGACTGCAAAATCTCAGTCAGAGAATCTGGGGCGAGATCGCCTGAGAGCCTCTTAAACCGCTTGTTTGTTACACCTGGAATGTTGATCCATGAACCATCCTTACTATTCCATGCACAACAGGAGACATAGAGGTGAGTTAGTAACCAACAAGCGAACAGTAGAAGCCACACGATCGTAAAATTGTTGTTCTTCCTTTCAGAAAATTCGCAAAAACTATCAGACGTCCATTCGATGTCATCTATGAGCCCTACACCGAAAGTATTCGAATAATTGATAGTGTGGACAAAGTTGGAAGCATACTTCTTGATGTGACAACACAACTTACGTCGCTTACGCACACGTTAGAGAAGGTAAGCTCTGACAAAAGATGCTGCAGCCAGATTTCATTTGGTATGTCAATTTTAGAAATAATGCTTTTGAAATAATGCTTAGAAATAATGTTAGCTAGTTTTTTCATCCCTGGAGATATTAAATATTGGAGTGAGGCACGAAGCGATAAAGTAACAGAGCAAAACATGGGAGACTACCGTAAAATCCGAGCATCTTAGGCGTAAACGGCGAGTTCCATTTACGTTGGTGATATCAATTAAAATTAAAATTGACATTCCAGGTGACCACACCGGTCAACTGAGCTCTTCCGTTTTTGATGAAACCATTGAGTGAGTTAAGTTTCCACCCCAGTGATACCAGCGGACAGACCAGATTTGACCTTGAGGCAACCACTCCATTTTCACCCTTCTGCACAAACCGATCAGTATGGCTGTTTCACGGATATAAGCAACGTTTTAAGGCGTTTTCCCGCGTCAGTCCCCTAGGGCTGAACCTGTTAACCGGTTGCTGGTATTTGCTGTAGAGAGATCTCATGGTAGAAGATAATTGAAACGCTTGGATTTTATTTGTTTTCTGGGCCAAGTTAGCTTCACACACCCTACTGGCTCTGTAGTTGTCTTACTTCACGGTTCCACACATTTACAGGAGCTTGCTATAAACAATATCATCCTTTGACCTAAATGTAGCCTATTACAGCATTTAATTATTTTACTTGTTAAGTATGTATCAAGTAGTAAAAATAAACCGCATTCTTTATGAAGCTCCTTTCGGGAACCATAGCCGTCATCAATAGTATATATTGAAATTTCACAAACCATATCAAAGATGATAGATTTTCCAGTCAATTTCATGCGCATTTGTCCATCGTATTGTTTGTTCCAAATACCACATTTTACAGCTGAAGTGCCATGAAAGCGACGGCCGAAAGCCTCTGTGGACAATGGAGCAGCTACCGCCGAAACTACCAAGTACCAAAACTTAACGGGGGCAAAACTAATTTATATAACCGTTTTCGGGGATATCTCCCTGCAGTGGACGTCTGTTTATTCACTGATTATCTATGGTTTGCGCCTTGCGTTCTCCTTTATCATTTTTTTTGTCATATAATATGGATGTAATACGATCCTAATGCCTTGTCTTATACTGTTAGCCCGTGTTGCTTTCCTGCACACCAATTGATCACTTGAGGTATTGAGTATAGTGCTACCATTTTTAAAAATACTTCTTTCATACAGTAACGCAGGATTACACGAATATCACACGGACAAACAAAAATAGTGCACATTGTATGGAGTGACCGATATAAACTTTTGTCATATGACGGCTGTGGTGTACTCATTAGGCGTTCCAGGAAAGGAATTCTATCCTGGTTGCCACAGTAATCGTTTGAGCTGGAAGCGTTTGTCTGACATGCGTTTGAGAAATAGGACAAGAAAGCAGGCATTACCAACACAGAGAAGTGGAATTTCTCGACGAAAAAGCAAAGTCTGTAACCGATGCAATGTAACCACAGGAAAGTGCTTTCAAATGGTATGGGCATTTCTTATACGCAGCTGTCCCATGAGGAAACGGTTAACAATTGATCATGCTTTAGTAACCGCGTGACCGATTGGCTGCAAACACTGTTACAATGAACCAAATTCATGAAATCTGGTGTGCGGGAATCATAGTCCTAGGGGACTCAAACTAGCGATAAGCTGAAGTCATCGTATTTTCATTACCTAATTACCGTTAAAATTATCCAATTAGCTGGGAAAGGAAACAATAATTAGGCACAAACAAGGAATTAAGCTGGTTGAAGGAAATCGGGATGAACCTGTTGCTGATCTTATCAGTGGAATTTTAATGCGGCCAGTGCAGATAAAACATGATACCAACCAGGTTCCTTGCTGGAGATTTATTCACGTATATATTTTCCAGTAGCAGATGACTAGTAGCGCAGTGTGCCCACGCAGGGCCTCCCAAGATGTAAAGGGATGATGATTTTTCCTTCATGGTCTTATCCAAAGCTGACAATGGATACACTTTAAAATTTAGAGGTGTTATGCCTTATCGCTCGCCTCTTCGACACCCAATCCCTCAACATAGACAATCCACAAATAACACTGCAACTTCCTTCATACCAGAAAGGGACAAGAAGTGTTCTGACGTCTTCATAACCGACACAGATTTCTGTAGCCTGCGTAGCAGGATAAAGCGACGTCTATTGATATTGTGTGCTTTTAGAATCTTCTAGACTGCGAGGCTGAGAAGGCTTTATACTGCTTTTCCAGTTTTACAAAGTTATATTATTCCTTATATCCGCCAGGACTTAACTTGATTTTTCTCCGAAACCCGAAGGGGAACATTGTTTCCTCGTCTTTAAATCAACGTGTTCCTTGATTTTGTGCCGTATAATCCCAAAAATGTCGTGTTTGAATTCTTCGGAAACAAACATTTGGGTATCAGAAATTCACCAGAAGAATTCTCGTAGTCCTCCATTCCTTTCAGCACCCACTGAACGAGGCAGCGCCTGCCTTATACATGTGTTCGAAATGTAAATCATTATCCGTCAGGTTTTTCACATACTGCGAATTCCATGTTTCTAGTTAAGTTTACCCTTCTGCTCGACTGATCTGCTTCTGGTCTTGCAGTATCAAGCCTGCATTGGTTTATAAGCGAGGTGGATTACTTTAACCTGGGGTCAATCGCTTTGCCGCCTATGCACGACGCCTTTATAAACTTGACAACCGATGTCAGTGGCGTTCTTGTTTTCAGTTTCTATCCAGATCACCTGAGTGAATGTCTGGGGGTGTAGGCACCTCGGAATGATTGTGGTAAGCTAACACTAAGTCCCTTCCTCGTCCACCTTTACTCTTTTCTTTACAATAAGGCTTTCAAATAAATCACGGTCGTACGGCAGTGAAGCATCGGTGTTGAACACTGATGTCATGCTGTCGATGACGATGAAACTTGCACGCTGAAATTTCGGCTTCAGATGCCCAAGGCTTTTTTGATTTGAATGAGCAAACTGCGCGTCTTCAAGTTGAGCCATTTGCATTTGAAAGCGTTTGTTCATCGGTCTTCTTTGATGTGTTCATACGTGTGGTGTCAGGAGTGACGATTTAAAATAGGAAAAAATCTCCTACCAGCTGCCATCTTTTGTTCATTGTCTAGCTGAGATCCCTCTCTGAACAGCCTAAAAGCTGGGTTATTTATGTGCTCTGAAGCAGTTCAATTGCTACACTTGAATCTAGTCGCCAATAGTGACAAATGCTGGCGGCAATACGTTTGCCAAACTCCATATTCATGTGTTAGCTATGAAATAAATCGCATCAGCGTGAGACGTACTCTGTACGTCTTGAGATTTTTAGTTTTTGCGAAAGTCTGTGCTAAACAGTAAAAGGCTAATTCATTAATTTTGATAATGCTCACTCAGGCGCAACAACAGTAAACCAAGCAACCATGGGTACATAGCCATCATTGTATTTAATCTGCAGTTATAATTAATGTAGTGCCGATACATGTATGGCACACATTGAAGTTATTCTGCCGTCAACGGGGCAACCAGATGGCATTAAACTTCTCGTACTTAGTTCTGCGTTGCGGACTGCGAAATTGCTCACTGTTGTCTCGCCGTGCAGATCAAGCAGTTCAAGAAGTACCCCGTCAAACTATGGGAGGGGTGACAGGCTCTTCTGCGGTGCCACCGCGATTGGAGATGAGGCAGCTATTGAAGTTGGTTGTATAATAATCGGCCTGTAGAGGCTTGAATTTTCACACCGTAAGGGACAGTTATGCACTGCGAAAGCATACAAAGTGGAACACGCTGCTGCTTTATCTATGTATGTGATCCCCCAAAGCCATCACGGGTAGCACCATCCGAGAATGTCCGGAGCACCCAATGTGAAGACGGGTCACATATGAGCACATGCTAATCAATGTAACTTGGGAAACCTGGCACAAAATTCACGTGAACTTCATTCAGTTAGAACACAGTCTGACGACGAACCAGTGTTTTCGCCCGCCAAGCAAACACTCATAGGACAGTCGCGAACAGTCATTCATATAAGCGTGCTCATAAGTGCTCAGTGGCACTCACTGATGTGTTGATCCGCCGCGCTACACATTGGTGAGATAATATTGCCAGCTTAACTGGCACTAAAAATGTAACTTCAAATAATCTGAGATAGCCGATGAAAAGCTGAGTAAAACATGATACCATATGCATGGAAAGCGCTGAGGGAAAGCAGTAACTTTGTATAAGTGTCGAAGTTCGAGACCAAGCGGAATTTCTGGTGGATTCTCGCTGATCTGGGTGAGTTCCAGAAGTTGGTGCGCAGCTAATCAAGCGTACTAACCAATGAGCCATTTATAGACTTCCTTTACCACTGAGCAACGGCTTTCTCCCAAATACCAAATTTATCCAGCTTCACCCTAGTTGTATGCATTTCGAAGTTTAATTTTCTTCAGTAACATTCACCATAACCATGTAAGATTTCATGTTTTCTGTGCTACGGTGGCCGACTACTAAAATTGGGCGTGGATCACTGGTTACATCATTCTAATGAAACCTTCATGGCTAAATTGTCGGGGGGTACTCGGACTTCAGAACACAAAATTACCAAAGATTCAATCCACCGCTGCATGAGTGACACGGGAAGATTTGTACACTCTACTTATACCCGTTGCCAATGAAAAATACCACCTGCTGTGTACAATTAGACTCTGTTCAAATTTATGCACTGTTTGCATAAAGCGGATGGGGAATATTGCTCTTTACAATTTGGTGTTATGATAAAGATTACACTTAACTGGATTAAGTGACGCGCGAAAATCGCCTTCAAAGAATAATATTTAGGCAATTGGGTGAGATTCGTCTGGTCATCCAGTAACTCTGTTGATGTCAGTCATCGCATGGAGAGTCATCGCGTGAGTAGAGTCGAGCACAGAACAGATGGGAACCGGGATAGTTTTAAGGCACATGTGAACTCGTTTATTCTCGGTCTTTATTTGCCGGTCCGTTGACCTGGGTCGTGTGGATGGAGTTTGTTGATACTCGGAGTGAAGATACGGGCAAAAGGTGACGGCCGCTTCGATGAAGATGCCAACGTCAAGTAGGAGGAGAACGGATGGGGATCCAAAGGACGGATTTCAGCGGAACTCGTCTAAAATGATGTGAAATCAATGATGTGAAAACCCATAGTTGATGAGTTTTCCGGAGCTCGGACACACATTATTGCTATGAAAATGAAGTAAATAAATAAATGTTCAACTCGCCATACTAAAAGGCAGCAAAATATGATGTTCTGCAGCTAATATGGATCTGGTGGTCAACACTGTCTGACACGCACGATAACGGTGTGAGAAAAAGTGAATCTGGTGTTAGAGACAAGCCGCTAATGTAAATTAAAGTACACTCGAGGGAGCCAAACTAATGGACATGCACGAAAGTGTGATGCGATACCAGAGCCACATGAGTGAGTTCAAACTGAGCAAAAATGGCAGTATGCTGAAGGTGAATTTCAATTATTGCCTATTCCTTGCTCAAGCACGGCTCATTCAATGCTCAGGTGCCAGTAGGGGGTAAATATAATGTCCAAAAAATCGCCTTTGACGGTTTGTCAAACTACACCTCACGCAGCGAAAGATACGATCAGATACATCAAAGGTAAATTACGGGTGACCTCTCACTCGCTACTCGCTCCCTCTAGTTATGCACATCGGTAATGGCGCTGTGACCAAATTCTATAAAAGGAGCAAAAGCTTGCGGAAATTACAAAACGTTGCTTAAATAAAACAATGTTTATGACACAAAAATGTGGCTGACCTCAATGCACCGCTTGAGAGCGGATAGAGTTTGGTCTCACAATAGGGTTTGTTTGCTTGTCTAAGCCATGATTAAATTGTCTGATCTCCTCCACTCTTAGCCTGCCTATTCCGATAATTTTTGTTCATAATCACACCACTCGTTTGAACGGTCGTATGCCGTTCTGGTGTAATTATTCCGGTGAGTCCACACCAAAGGGAAGCACTGGATTCGAGTTTAGCTCTAATCTAGTGAATGCAGCTTCTAGCCTGTGAAATGTGAGGTAAATCTGCATCAGTGGATTCATTCTGATTCGTTCTGCTAATGTTCCACACCGCACATGCATGCACCGCACACACCCACACCATACACATGCACACTCCTGTGATAAATTTCTCTGCTCATACACTATTTCTGGGAGAGGAAAAGTTAAGCTTAATTCTGTCGGTGACAAGCGAAGAAACAAGGTACGTTGAAAGCGTGACTGCATGCACTGTGTCCATTCAAGTGTTCGGCTCACTTCCTGAACCTGTAGCTGAGAGCGACTACCACAAGTACTTTCTAACCGGTAACTTGCAGCTTTTACCGGAAACGTTGGCAGAGTGAGTAAAAGTACCTTGCTGCAGTCGTACATCATACTGGAAAAATAATAGAAGTGCACTTACTGCTGAAGGATGGTCCTTTGATGGTGATGTGTAGAGGGCATCCACAACCGGAGGTGGCCGACCACATCCTTCTTCCACTCGAAACATAGGAGTTAGCGGATTGCTTATGCTACCTGCACATAGTGGACTTGGCTTCGACTCGGATGCAAGGCTACCTCGTGGTGTAGGCTTTTGACTTTTTGGTTGGTAACCGTTCTCCACCCGTTCCAGTTTGTACTGGTTCTCTTTGGTCGACTTTTTACAATACCTGGATGGAATCTGTTCAGCATCACCAGTACTTAGATCTCCGACGTCCAGGCTGTCCAATTCCTCGATTTGCATTGATTCCATGTTCATTCGGTTCAAAGAATTGTTGTCAAGGTTACCGGCTGGATCGATTTGCCGCTTCGCGTCACTGGAATGGAGAAGCGACGCTGTGTCTTGCTTGGTGGATTTCGTTGACTGAGGTGGAGGTAACTTGATATCTCTTGTAGTCATGTGCTGTGGTGTCTGACTGAACACTGGAGGTAAGCTGGTCATCGAGCGCACAGATTCTCGGTGTCCTTCTGAGTTATCACCGCGGTTTATCTGGTATACAGGTTGCAGACAACGGTTTAATTTTATCCACACTGAATTTGCTTTCATTTACCTAAATCTCACCAGAAAATTTAACGAGACGCGCACAATCTATTCAAATCACACTCGTTTAAGTCACGCACCCCGTAACATATATTGATGACTTTTGCCTGAAACGGAAATAACAGGCTTAAGATTTGTTCTAAGCAAAGCAACGCTGGAGTCACCGAACGGAACGCTCAAAAGGTCAACGCAGCCAAATACAAGGTAAAACGGTGTACTAAAGTTGTAGGTGGGGAAGTCCAACAACATCAGGGTGAACATGGTCGCATCAGTAGTTCGAAGTGCAAAAAGTACCAATGTGTAAATAAGTTTGACGAAGTATCTCTGAACGCTGACAGTGTAGACAAGTTTTTGTCCATGAACAGAAAACTCTAACCAAACTCCACAAGTTCACGTACAATTACGCAACAGTGTAGCACTTATACGGAGGGAGAAACACGTTCCCCGCGCAGTAGTTCACCAGGAAACTCTCACAAACGATAACTTCCCCTTTTGACTTACTCCACCATTCGCATTGCATTTATTTTATAGTTGGTGGAACTCGCCATTGTAAACCACTGTAAACCGTTATTGGTGCGTAAAAAAAACTTGGCAGCGCTTTGCTGAAATACCGATTGGTCGGCGAACGGATACAAAAAGTGGTGCCAAAATGATGGAAGGTGAACAGACGCGGCATAGCATTGTGTTTTGATGTAATGAAAGTTGGCGTTTTCCCTCGTACTGGTGAAATCACCATGACGAAGCGTGTGCGCGTAACAATGCGAATGAAGTACAGATAAACGTAGTAGAAACAGCCAACCGTCATGTTGAACTCAGAAGATATATGCACTAATAACAGTTTTTTAGTATGGTAGATAGTAGTTTACAGTTACTAGTTGCACCATGATAAAATAAATACACTGCGATTAATGGAATAAGTGGGAAGGTGAAGTGTCGATTGTGGATGACTCGTGGGGGTCCGGACGAGGGAGTTATCTTCTCTGCAGTGTAGCTGCTAAATCTGTCGCTTATTTGTCCGAGGGTTTGCAGAGTTTGGTTGACTTGTCCTGCGCGTGTGAACGTGTGTTTGGGCCGAGTTGCATGGCCATTCATCGCGTACAGTGTGAAAAAATGGTCCATTCGTGTTTGATGATTGCACGAACAACTTGACCTGATGATGGTTGAAGTTTATAAGCCTGGCGCGTGACCCAGGTTGTCGCCGCGTAAACAAAAATTAATGGAAAGTTGTAGCGTAGTTGTTGTTGTCAGCTAAGGTTGCAAGTAGGACAGGAATTGTCACGTGGTTTGAGTGTTAGTCACGCGTGACCTAGTGTGTGACCGCTACAGATCACAACAGTATAACAGTGGGTGAGTTAATACTGCTATTAAAACTAGCTGGGTTCATTGTGTAAAAACTGAATTCAGGATATTAAGAGAAATCAATATCTTTTCCAGCTAAGCCCCGCAACTAACGCAAGAGGAGCATGTGCGAAAAGTTAAGCCCCACCACTTTTTGCAAGCTCAAATTTAATGTACACACACAACCTGACCTATTTTTGACGAAAACAATTATTCATCCGCATCTAGCTTCATTTTGTGCAAAATGTTTTCCGTTCGGACGTAAAACCTTAAATGGACTCTCTGACGCTTTCAACTTCGTTCATTAGAAGGAGACGGCAATACGTTTTTGCAAAGCCACGGAGT
>NW_008752305.1:58869-61568 GCF_000715545.1 Opisthorchis viverrini
ACAAACCATCGAATCTCTTTGAGACGTCTAAAAGATGCAGAATAAAAGCCAATTCGGCACACACCGGTCTTTAGGGGACAGCTACTTGTGCGGGTTTGTTTGGAAGCAAAGGTACCAAAAAATGGGCCTTTTCATACAAAATATTAATGACATGTCTCAATTTCACCCTCTTCAATAAAAGCTAAAAATACAAATTTCATATCCTATTTTTTAATCTTTTTGGCTGGCGTGGGTTAATCTTTTGGCGGGGCTTTCTGTAAAGGATCCGAGAAGTCATAGCCTCGAAATAATCGGTCCATTTAGGAACGCCTTCAATGGATGACATTCATGGCGCTGTTTTAGAGGTCCAGTGTTTTCAATGTTCGATGGATACGGAACCAGCAAAATCGGTTAACTCCGCTACAAAACTAGTATTCTTTCTATTTCGGAATGAATCAAAACTGCTCGGAAATCTGTTTATTTAACAGATCACTCAGCCAGTCAACATATGCGTTCCCTGAACAAGCAAACTTGTTTATTGGCAAAGCCCTCCTTCCTCAACGTGCCAGACGAACGAAATAAAGAGACTTTCAAACAATCTGCGCCTAAGCTCCACAAATTTAGCTTCTTCATGCTTTAAAGGAAATCCCAATAAAATGAAAGAAAACAGTGCATCTCAAGTACTCTGGAGTTCGACAGAAATGATTCTCGATTTAGACGATTTAAACAGACAGTCAACGGTTTTCGAGAAGTGTGCAGTGATTAAAGCCATTAGCCTGGCTAACTCACCAATTGATTTTAGTAATATGTTCGGTTCCTGGAAATTTCAGTTATAGTTTAAATCGGACCGGTCCAATGACCCTTCGCTTCACTGGTTTGGCCCGCTAAACAGTCTGACATTTCTATCTTTGTAATGTACTACTCACAAGGTTACACGAGTTGTCCAACGAGGGAGTAAGATTAAGCTCTTCTTAAGAGTTTTCAAGCATACTCCGAATTTGTTTCTCGATGATCATGGACGACCGTTTACTGCTCATCGGCATGTCTTCAAAACGTATGTCAGGTTGCAAGTGTACGAGGAATTCATCCGATCAAACTTTTTTCAGCCAGAACCATACCTGGCGTTTTTTCGTACACAGATATCATCAAAATCAGAAGAGGCCATTTAACAACGAATGCAACGAGACTTCAAAACACACAGAATCGACAGCTTGACGTCTGGAAGTTTAACGAGGTGAGTCTGAGAGCATAATCGCCCGGGCACACTATGTGGGTATTGACTTTGAGTGTGCCACGCAAGTTGTGGACATGAATAAACACGAAGTATTCAACATGTGCACAACTTCAACTTATTCGATGGGCGATTTCATTGAATTTGCGGATTATGTTGTCTGGCTGACTAGTTAAGGTCCAAAACTGCTGACAGGAATGTTAGTGATTCGAACCTAACCTCGGTGTGTCACGGGTCAATGTCTAGGCTTCGATATTCTAGCAGCGCTCAGTGCTCGTGAGTCTTTCGGTGGCCTGGCAGCTACAGCACACAAAAAACCCTTCACAGCCTACTGATTATGTTGCTTTCATACAAGAACACAATAAACGCCAGTTATTGTTGCTTTTCTCTCTTTCATCATCATCATCACCATCGACAGCATGACATCAGTGCTCAAAACCAATGCTTCACTGCCGTACAGCCATGACTTATTTGAAAGCCTTATTGTAAAGAAAAGAATAAAGTCGGATGGGGAAGGGACTTAGTGCTAGCTTAACACAATCATTCCGAGGTCCCTACGCCTCCAGACATTCACTCAGGCAATCTGGATAGAAACTGACAACAAGAACGCCACTGACATCGGTTGGCAGCCATGTCTTGTAGTGTCTCCAACCAGGCACAGTGAGGCTCACACGGTCCCCATCCTGGAAGTTGAGTAGCACCGATAACACCCAAGCGTTTCGTGATATCCTTCATACTCCTCTGCCAATTCAAGGGTTGGCCACCTCTCTGTTTACGCCACTCTGAGTTGGGCATGGAAAACAGCACTCTATTCGGCAAACGATGGTTCGGCATACGTAACACATGTCCCAACCAACGCAGTTTCCCGTGCTGGACACATTCTTCGGTGGAAGTACCCGTTACACAACCAAAAACACGCTCTCTAATCATCTCGTTACGGAATCGCCGACACCAAGCCACACGAGCTATGGTTCTGAGACAACGACTGTCGAACACCTGAAGACGTCTCAGGTCCGCTGGAGGCGAGATGGCCCAAGTGGTTAGAGCGCGAATTTACTGACCGGAAGGTCCGTGGTTCGAATCCGACCTCCGCCACTCGACTTCCCCTGTCAAGGCTTGGGTAACCTGGCAGTATCCCAGCCCTCCGGCTTCTTTCGGGTGGCATGGCAGCTAGGCACCGAAAGGGTGCTACAGCTGAACGCTTTCTTTCTTTCAGATTCAGGGATAAACCATTCTGGCGCCATAGGTGTCTCAAGTTAGCAAACGCGGCCCGAGCCTTGCAGATTCGTGCATTCACCTCATCTGTCACACTACAGTCAGAACTAATACAACTTCCAAGATGCGTAAAACGCTCCACAACTTCCAGTGCCTCTCCCTGGATTGTAAGTATCGTGTTCAGTGACTGCACGTCCACAAGCATGACCTTACACTTTGTGGGTGCAAAGTGCATACCAAAGGACAGGATGACTTTGGTCAGTTCATCCAAGAA
>NW_008752305.1:65951-73616 GCF_000715545.1 Opisthorchis viverrini
TCCATGAACTGTAAGATCCTACAGGTAAACATGTTCAACGCTGTTGACTCACGAGCACTTCATAAGATATTTGTAGATATAAATTTTCCAAACAGAACAAATATTTGGGAAATGGAAAGCGGTAAAACCGCGATCAAAAGGTTACGGATGGCCTAAAGAAAATTGGGGTGTGGTCAAAAGTTATGCGTGCCAAGCCAAAACAAACCAGTCTGCCGATACGCAGATTGCGATCAGTATTGGTAGTCATGGCGCGTCCCACAGTGCTTATTCACAGCCTGGGTGCACGTCTCAGGTCCACTTGAAACTCTACTATGCACACGTCACTGCCACAATGGGGACTCTGAGAAGGGCCACATCAACGGTTGGGAGAGATTGTCAGACATGGCCCGGTAGCGCCCTTAATGACGCTTGTGCATCTAAGCTGTTGTCTTCAGTGCATAGCTCCTTTTAAAACCACCCCACTTGACAGCCCACTGACAATGCTGGATTTATGCACCAATCTATCATCTCACGCCTGCAATGCGCAGCTATCTATCCTCTCCTCCAATCTTCGGGGACCGTAACTGCGACAGATAAAACCACCGCACGACGAGTACGCGATTAGTACAGCTGACAATGATGATGATTTCGGTCAGAGTGTTCATGCAATAATTGCCAATACCCAATGATCTGGTGAAACAGTGATCAGTATTTCCGTAATCAGGAAATTTCTTTGTGAGTACCAAAACCTCGACGGCATTTAGTAGCGAAAATTGACTGAGTTCAGACGATTTCTTCCCTGTTTACGATGAATAAATGACCGCCGTTATCAGGAGTTCCTCAACAACTCAAAGCTTTTTATACGAAGTGTGTCAAAGGTTCTTACTGCAGCAACACGCAACTTTCGTGCGCTCAACAATATCCGAAATGTACCAGAAGTTTGCGTTATTCCGGGAAGAGCGGCGGTCTATATACAGTAGAACCTCGGTGAAACACATGACTGACTATGTTAGGAAACTCAGTATACTTCCTTCCAATCAATTGCGATAAATGGTGTATCAATTAACGGCTGACGAATCCATTATTTACCTCTTCTGGTGAACAACAAAATCAGAAAATTAATTTTTCAGCTAAATTCTTGGTCACTCGGCAACAAAGACCGTCTAAATAAAGGGGCTTCTGACAGAGTAGTCGACGGATCAGAAATAGGTGTGGATGATGTGTTGGATCACCCACAGCGCAAAGGCTGACTGCCATCACATTGGTAGCTTACATTTTCGGTTCTAGATACCCTTGTTCGCAATTTGTGAGCGGGTTTCATAATGCGGAGGATACCACTCGATTCTCAACTGCACTTTTGAATGAAACAAAACACCGAGAGATGCATTCTGAGGAAATCAATCCTTGAAAAACGAGCCTCGTGGAGCATCGCTTACTAATCCCTATAACATGGTTATTGGGATCAAAGTTACCCGTATCCGTGGGGAAAAATTCCAGCAGGGAAATTCGGTGAAATGCGACCACCATGCAGATGTGATGACATCTTGTGGTCACAATACGTCCTTTGCCTGCCTAATAACACGGGAAAATTCCAGTCTCTTCGATGCACTTAACATTTAAAGCTACACGACTGTAACACCATAAATTACATTACATTACATAAATTACATTACATGAGTTTACATAACAGTCACTCCCATGCTCGTGAAAACCAAAAAATCCGGTATACTCTGAGCTGCGCTAGCTGTGCTCACATCTGTACAGACGTTTCTGGGCATTCGCACCTCTAATCAGGGAACGTTCANTGGCTATTCCAAGATATGAACTCCGGATATCCCAAGCGATCGACTTAATGCTAACCTACCAGGCACTTGGCGTCCATGAACTGTAAGATCCTACAGGTAAACATGTTCAACGCTGTTGACTCACAAACACTTAATAAGATATTTGTAGATATAAAGTTTCCAAACAGAAGAAATATTTGGGTGAAATCTTTGATATATTCTTCATCGCGATCAAATGGTTACAGGTGGCCTAAAGAAAATTGAGGTGTGGTCAAGAGTTATGTGTGGCAAGCCAAAACAAATCAGTCTGCCGATACGCAGATTGCGACTAGTATTGGTAGTCATGGCGCGTCCAACAATGGTTATTCACAGACTGGGTGCACGTCTCAGGTTCACTTGAAACTCAACTATGCATACGTAGGCACCAAAATTCCCTGTAGACCTCGAAACCAATCTGCTGTTTCCGGTTCTTCCTAACTCGACATCTTGTCACCAACAGGAACAGCATCTGGCAATGAGTATCTGAACCATCGTTTTGTGGGCGGAGTTAATCCACACAATTGTGACACTTATGGAGGAAAACCCACAAATCCTGTAGGTTTGGAAAAATATGAAGCCGCAACTAGCATGAATTTTGTCGTTGTTGACGAGGAATAGCTCATTGGGAACCTATTAAACACTTGAAGGCGTACTGAGTTCGGTGAGTGCGTAAGGTGTGGAGTGTATGGCGCATGGTGTATGGAGAGCACACGCGTTGTATGTATTTCACAACATTTTTATTAGTAATATTTACTCACCTTTTATCTTCACTACACATAAGGACTAAAAGCCCAGAATCTGTAGTTGCACATGATCCTAATCTGGCGAATAGAACTTTCCCCAAAACCGTTCTGCACACAAGGGGGCGAATTATGCGTTCAAGTATTGCATTTTCTCTTCGTTTGCCGAAACCAAAAAGCAACATGCCCCGCTTCGAATTTACCTAAGTGACCTGATTAGTTCCTTCCATAATTTTTGGCGCGCGTTAATTTTGACAATTGCCTCAGAGAGTTTGGAGGTATGTGGAAGATAAGTATGTATCTATGTAAGACAAATGTGTGAAAAAATTAGAATCTGCCACTATTTAAAAATACTTTAAATGAATGCATTGGAAGTACTTATGCGGTGTTCTTGCAAGCAGCTGGCCAAAACCTCCCCCATTTCGTTTGCCTTATGAGTGAGTGTTTCACCAACTCAGCAGACGATCCTGAAACAAACTGGTTAGGCTTCGTGAACCCCTAGGTGCGTATTTGTCATCTACGTGTGCTAGACTCGCTCTGCTGCCTGCATTGTTTGACGTCCGCTGCATCTTACCATTGGTTAGGAATCGATATCCTCTAGTCGCATTCAAGTCAAGCGCGTCAGTTAGGTACCCGTTGCTGTTATGCACGCATTGACCATCTCGTTAGGCAATTCCGCCGAAAAGTTGAGGGTTTCCTCCTCCTGTGGGGTGGTGTTCAATGGTTGATGCTATGATTATCACCTCTCAGTGTACATCTCTAGGACAAACCAATCGTCAACTCCACGGGGCTGGTTACTGAAGGCCGTTATTTTTACCATTTATACCGGGGAACTCTGCTGCCACTGATTGCAGGCAGTTCACCAGCGGTCACAACCTACGAAAAACGGTCGGATAAAATTTATGACCGTATTTACGCCTTTTATTCTTTAATAAAAACTGAGTCTATTACACATGCTGCAATCCTTGCGCTCTCAAAACTTCGTGTGGGTTACCAGAATTTGATGAGTGTTTCTCTGACAACGGGTACATGGATAAACACTTATTGAGTTGAAAAGACACAATCTTCCACATTCGTATCCTTGAGCTGAAGATACCAGACAAAATTAGATACAGGAGTGCTCCCTCCGCTTGTTTTGCGCCAACGAGTGCACATTGGGCTCCAATATTCCCAACCGTATTGTAGCTGCAAAACCACTTGCAAATTTCTTTCATTTTCGGCCAACTATAATTTCTGGCGGGTCGGGATGTTACGCCAACCACCAGAAGCAACCGAAATTAATTTCGCCGAAAGGATGGGGTTTACCGTGGATGATAGTTTCCCAAGGGGGTCGTTCCTTTCCTTCTGCACGTTCCACTATTATATTTCTTGTAACTGTTTGTTCCAAAAGGGAAATTTTCAAATCTGCTGACTAGAGCCGATTCGCTAATCGCTAAAGAAGTTTATGCGATAAAGCACGAAGTAACACTAGCACTTTATTGGTCTGTGCTGTTCTCCAAATGTGAGCCAAAATTTACAGGAAGTTCAATGTAAGTTCCAGCCGCAAGGGACACCTGAGGAACATTTGGATCATATATGTATGTTGGATGTTGCCAATGAACTTGTCAATAATACCGAAAATTCGCACACATAATTCTGCCACATTCATACGTCTTCCAGCTTCAAACAACGCTTCTTCTACGCGACATGCTGTCGTTCCCCGTATCCTTCAGCTGGTAACTCTTTCTGCTTTGCAGTCTTCTCACTCGCTTTTTGAATGAGCGTTACCTAACCGCTTAAAAAATTCCACGTGCTAGTTTATCATCATGGGGAACATATTCCTCCCTAAGCGCTTGCCAGCACCGCTCTGCTCTACTGTAGACCCTTTGTGCGTTTTATCTTTTCGAATCACCACTCTAGAAACGACTGTATTATCGGCCCGTGTGGGGCAACAATGAACTATTCGCCACCCTGCATGCACCCAAGTATACCGTTGATCCATACGGGTCTGCGTCCGTCAGGATTTGTTTGCCCGTCATAACCACCCCAATAACCCTCACTGGCTCACCCATAACGCTCATGCATGTGGATGTTTACCAACCCACGATCGACGTTGCGATGCTGGAACCACGTTCACCATCCAAATTTGATGACTTGCGTATGGTTCAAGGTGTTTGTACTTCTTCCCGACCAGATGTGTCGCATGCGCACACAAGACCGTCACGGTACTCTTGATCTGTGCCAAAACGCCGAAGAACTGGCCAACCCGTCGTAATGTCCACTCACTCTGTCGGAAAACATACGAATTCCTCCCAAATCGCTATAAAAAATCATTGTACCATTGAGGAGAGAACTTCGCCGGAGGCACGATGAAGCGAGAGCTGACGTCCATAAAACATTCCACCAAACTGGCTAGCAGTGAATTCCTCACTTACCAGAATGCACCTTGGGTAAACTTTATCAAAATTCATCCAAACTGCATCTCTTCGGAGAGTGCGCACCAGGCCCTTGACGTAATCCAAAGTGGAAATTTTCAGTCACATCAAGTTCCACCACCCTTGTTACCCGCAAACAATTTGTCTGAGATCCCATTTTGAAAGCTACTCGGCCATGCACTTACTGCCCTCCTCCGCAACCAAGAGCAGATACACATCTACGACATTAACCGCCTACATCAAAACAAAGCTGCCACATGCTTTGTAAAAACTTGTATCCTCAACGACCTGCGGCTAGATCTGACCCTGATTTATGCTTCGTTGAACAGGTTGGGAGGAAAAGGTACCTTCGTGTCTCGAAGCTGAAATTATCGCAATTTTAGAGAGCAGGGCTTTTTATTCTCGGGTGAACTGGAACTTGATTTTGTGGAAAAAGCGAAAGATGCAAGGGTACCTGAGACTATAGCGTTTGATCTGTTTGAAATGAATTGGTGAATGACCGTTAAATATGAACAAGGTTTGGGGAAGGAGAAGCCTCAAAATGTTATTTGTGACTTGGCAGAAGGGAAGTTTGGGTCAAAGGCGTTTGACCAATTAGTTAGTGTGTAAGTCCTGTTAAAGGTGAGAGTTAAGTGCTTCAGCAGAGAAAGGAATTGCGCTGGCATTCTCATAACGTCGGCAAAGGGGATAAGTGTGCCATGGGACACGGCCCCGAAGACGCAGCTGACATAAGCGGGGATAGTATGATGACTTGCATGTTCTCCAGTAGTGATCAATAATGCGAATGACTGCGACCACCTTGTGCCGTTTTTATCTCGTCGGAGAAGCGGGAGGTGATTCAGTAGCTAGGGGCCCAACGACACTAAAGGTACTCCACTACAGTGGAATGCTCCATAATTTCCCGGTGCTGTAATGGTCTAAAGAAATTGAAGCTGCCAGCCACTGGCTAATTTCTAAGACGAAACACTTTACTGCCGGTGATCAGTAACACTTGTAGCTAGAACGGACCTGGTTGACAGGCCTTTGACTAGAAGCTCGTGGGTTCTGTATGAATGAGGATAAGGTGAACCCCCTGTAGTCGGAAGTAGTTTGTCGAGATGCGGAACTGAAGTGAGAATCGACTCTAGCTTGTTCCTACAGGGAAGAGATCATTTCACAGTTTATTAATTGGGCAAACGAATTTGGGACAACAATTCTGATACCTTGACCGCCATGTTTTAGAACGCAGGATGGGGGCTTATCGGCCCCTGGTGCTGCAACTTTTCCAAGGACAGAAAGATCGTTTGAGGATACGGTTACGTAGCTAAGAAGCCGGTGGCTACTCTGACGATTAGGGCTGTGCAACGAGCTTCAGGGCCTTAGGGTTTGACGTTGGTAGGAGGTGAATATTACCAGTTGGCGAAGTAAACGTTCAGATGGTATTCTATACTGACAGGATCAGTGATAAGGCAACGTTCGGTGTAGCGTAAACAAACTACTGAATGGATGTTTGGGTGCGGCGTTCACGGAACAGCTGGCTAAGTAATCTGCAGTAAAAATGGGCATCATGGCGTTTGAGAGGCGTCCGTGTCTGAAGTTACAACTGTGAGATGTGCTTTGGTCACCTATTTTAAACGTAGTCGCGTCTGGGCCTGATTGTTGTGGAGTTTATGAGATTTTCGCAGCGACAATCGGGCATCTAAAGGCATTTTTAGCAGGTGCGTTATCAAGGGCATCTTGCTAATTTTTTAACCCGATGGCACAAAATAATGGTGACTGAGAAAATTTGTAGCATATGGCGCAAATATTTGGAACGCACCGGAATCCTCGGTTTAGTCAATTTTTGTGATTTCTGGTAGAAAAATTACTATGCTGTTTTGTCTGGAGAGAAACTACCACCCCAAGAAACCGCTAGGACTGCGTGCCATCTTTACCGGTGCAATGTTGGAGAATGACTGAGTGTTATCCGGAGGTGAATAAAAAAATTTCATTTCGGACGACGACGCCTGTTGTTTCAGCGGCAGTTTCCTTTTCTTCAGATAATGATCTAACACGGGCCTATTTACTGGCAAAATGTCATGAAATATAGTTCCGCACGTAAGCTTGTGAATTATACAGCAGGCATGCTCTTTTAGGGGCTGTTTTCGAAACCGAAGCGCACAAAGACTTTGACTGAACAAAGCCTGAAGATGTACAAGCCTCATCCAACATGCCTATGCTGAAGCATAAGTGACAACGATTAACGCATCAAAACAAATACCCAGGTCGCTTGTTTACGAAGAATTAATTAGCGCGCTATGTGCAATGTACTGATGTGTACTGCAATGTACTGAAATGTATGGTATTAGCAAAGGTCTACCGGCATTTCTAGACGAACAGACGCGGCTTAAACGCAAAGGTAACCATCTGAAACAGAGCAGCTCCTAGGACGAGAGTTGCAGCTATCAGCTAAGTTTAGAGGTTCACGAATTCACGGAATGTTTGTGAGAATTACGTTACGTAAGTATATCGGAATAACCAGATGAACTAGAAATCCAGAATTCAGCGAAGCGTAACAACCAGCACGTATGTATTCAAATTGGCGACTATGTACAGCATATGGAATATTAAAACAGGAGAATAATGAATAGAGCAACGAGTAGAGTATCAGTCATGTTCATCACATCCGCCACACCTTGAATGAGCGTGTGGGTGTTTATAGTCCAGGGGTGGTCTTGACCGCAATCTTTC
>NW_008752305.1:73898-75587 GCF_000715545.1 Opisthorchis viverrini
TTCTCCTTGACAAGAGTGGATGTGACGAGGACGCTGGGGCTGAGTATAGACACGCATAGTGTTCTCTGTAAACGTCAGATACCACTGTTGGGTCATTTGTCGGTTCTCCGTTTCTGTCCCTCAAGGAGAACGTGGATGGCTTGTTTCTGCGGCGATGTCTCATGTACTTGAACAGTACGTTTTTTTTCGAGCTAGGTCCAGAATGGTGGTTGCGTCGGCCGCGACTCCGAATTGCCATAATATAAGGATGTACAACTACCATCGGAATGGCTAAGTATGACGTCGGCTGAACTATCGCCAAGTAAAGGATTTTTTCCGCCTGTTCTCCAGGACTGTTGTGATGCAGCTGTTGCACCTCTTGAATACGATCCTCGGATAGGAGCTTCACTTTTGTGTAGGTTTTTTGAATTCTTGCATCCCGCGCAAATTCCTCTGTACGGCAGTGAGCGAAGAAAAAGTGAATAAAGACACAAACTTTCGTTTATTTCCATTTCCGCCTTATAATCCATCTGAGTGAAGAGATTCGTTTTCAGGCTACATACACATTCGGTAAATATCCATTTCATACACCTATCTTCTGATGTCCCATTAGCTGTAAAGGAGAGCAGCTTGAGGATGAGAGTAAATGCACGGCACAAATAGGATGTATTCTAACAGAGGTTTTCAGGAGCAGGGTATGTTAGAGTGGAAGATTTAACACAAAGACAAGCATTAGGCTTGTAAATAGATCAGACTTGTGGGCGGCGGAAAGCTCGATAGCGATGTGGTCGGTATCGCACTAGGGGTGGAGTTTGGTAGTATGTCAAAAGTGTGATTATCGGAGACGGGATTGGCGGAAAAAAATCGGTGCTGGGGTCGTATACATGAAGAGGGAAGCCCAATGACATGACTGATAAAGGAGACCACCAGAAATCTGAAAATTAGCTTCTTACAAGACTCCCGTTAGTGAAAGTCTTGAGATATTTTGTCATGTTTTTTCGCGCAATCATGGCAAGTTTTCTGGATATTTTGTGATGCTTTGGTGAGCAAAATTGTCTGCAGCGCAGCCTATGTCGAGGCGTTCCGTTTTTCTTCAAAGAAAAACGCGGCCGACGGATGGTGAGGTGTTGAGAATGTGTTGTTTCCCGTAAGTCAAAGACAGACAAATTAAGATTACTCAAATTTCTAAATTGTTTTGTCACTGTATGCTCAACAGCACCTGCGAAATAAATCAAAGGTAAAAATCTGGTTTTGAGATCAACTTGAAAGTCGCATGTACGCGGAATTACCGAGGTTTTGATGACTGCGGCGCTTAGTGCGGCCCCGCCTAGCAGAGACATACAGAAACTTCGTCGAGGAATTAGGGTCTTAAGTATCACATTTTCTTTGCATAGTATAAACAGTACACGAGCAGCTCTCTTCTTGAGCCAATTTGCCATGTTTTCTACCGATTAGGGCTGAATACGAAACTCTGGGTGTTATAAACTTTTTGCTTTCATCTGAAAGGGAAGAGCCTTATGTGATATGGCCTTGACGTTACGATATAATTGCGTGCAAGCACGCAGCTTCTCTAAAGAATATCAAACTACCGATCCAAAGAATGCTTTTAGAAGTTGGTGATTATGTTATCATTGACTTTTACAAAGACGAAGAGTTCCTCTCGCGTGCGTGATTCCCGGCACCACAACCTTATGTTCACCTTACGTGGAC
>NW_008752305.1:75800-99250 GCF_000715545.1 Opisthorchis viverrini
AACCGTTCCAAATAATCCTCTACGTCATGCCCAGTTGAATTAATATCTAATAGTTCCATTTTGGGAGGCATGATGAATTGTTCCAACCGCGATGCCAAAAGGTGAGAATTAAGTTTCGTACGTATATCGGTATAACCAGACGAACTAGAAATCCAGAATTCAGATCAGTGTAACTAGTAGCGCGTATGTATTCGAATTGGCAAATATGTACAGCATATGGAATATTAATACAAGAGAATAATGAACAGAGCAATGAATAGAGTATCCGTCATGTTCATCACAATGATACACAGTATTGAGGCCGTCGCTCAAGCTTCCGTGGTCATGCTTGCTTTTGTGATTCAGTGGCTTTCCTTCACATGAGGCATTGGAGTTGAAAATTCATCAGGAGATATAGAACAAGCTACGCTAGAAGCGTTTTTCAATCAACGGTTCAACACTAACGAACGCTGTTCGCGGCTCGTTGAGCAAACTTGATGACGGTTAGGTCTTTGCCTGTTTACTAGACAAACTGGTTGGCATTTGATGTAGGCCATTTTTAAGAGAGCCAGATACCTAAGTATTCTTGGTATATATCCTCCTAATGCCTTCTGGTTTATTCTTACAGCGCGCGAAGAGGCGTTTAATCTGTTCGCTCTTGGTGTCATGGACGTATCATTCAGGGGGAAGTGCTTGTCAAACAACTACTGATTTGCTCCGTGTGTACCCATTTGAAGGGCACTGGCAGTTGAAACTTAGGATTTCAGTCTGCAAAAAGTAGTCATGGATTGAAAGAACATCTGGAGAGTCGTCGACATACATCAGAATCAGAAGTCGTCCCAAAATAAAACCATGTGGAACTCCAATGAAGACTCACACCAAAGAAGATTAGATGGACTAGGAATGTTCTGTTTAATAGGGACTCCTTTATTTAGCGTAGAATTTCCCACTTAAGCTTGAAAGCGTCAAGACTATGGAGCAGCCGGAAGTTCGGGAGTTAAACGAACAACTTAAAGAAGTCGAAAAATATGGCTTCCATTATAAGTTGTTCTTCCGTATCCATAAACATCAAGTTTGGCAAAGGTTCTTTGTAGTTACGTTTTGACATGACCTGATATGACGAGGTTGCCGGGTGAGCATACAGGACTGCGGAAAAGACTACTAGGCAATTTATGGGTTTTCGTTTCAGCCCTTCAAGGAGGCGGCGTTTGGTTTGTTCTTCCACAGTATCTCATGTATTTACATGGTACATTTATATGTTTCCAGGCAGTGTTCAGTATCGTGGCTTCTTCTTGTATGTTGCATTGGCGAATACTTTATCGACAGCGGTTCCGGCTTTTACGACGTTCCGGTTCATCTTTTGCAACACCGGTAGTTATCTATTGGTCCTAGTATAGCTTCCATTAACACGTGATCAAAGGAGTGTACTTCATTGATGATAATCAAGCCAACAGGGATGGTATTCGGCCTGCGCGGCATCCTGTAGATGCAACGTGTTGAATTCAAGGGTTATGCCGAATGATTCCGGCCAGCGCCGGTGCAAAAATATCTACCACACTTGATGCAATATAGTATGATCCAGGAGGCCTTGGGAACGCTGAAATCACCTACAGCTAGAGATTCGTAAAGTGGTATGTGGAGGCGAGCTGTTCAAGCATTTGAATGATGAAGTGGTTATCCCCCACTCACTTACGCCGACAAGAAAAGAAAAGACAAGAAAAGTTCCCACGCACTAGGAATGCAATCCGCAGCGCTTGGAGGCTATCAGCTTTGTACTTTCCCTGGCTGTGCGGTTCTCGTAACAATTCAAAACATCGATATCGACGTTTGTGATCTATTTGTCGGTAGATATCGCTGTCGTCTATGCACATCTTACCCAATTTAGCGTATACGACTTAAATTGGGTAGAGAGATCAACGGAGCACCTTTTTCAACCGGAAACGTAAGAAGCGATGATGATTGCATATGTATTAAGCGTTGCGTTCATGAGAGGCATACGGCCCTACAAACATTACTTTTATGGCCGTCACAAGATCGCTGGCGATTTAGTAGAAACTGCAATCCGAAGTCGCGGCCGGTTGCGTCGGCGTGATAATAAGAGTATAAGGATGTACAACTGCCATCGGAATGGCTAAGCATAATGTCGGCTGAAATATCGCCGAGCACAGGATTTTTTCCACCTGCCCTCTAGGACTGTTTTGGCACAGCTTTTGCACCTCTTGAGGAAGAGCCTCGGATACGAGCTCCACTTTGGTGTAAGTCTTTTGATTTCTTCACGCCCGCGCCAAGTTCCTTTGTACGGCAGTTAGAGAAGAAAAGGTGAATTAAAAATGCAAACTTTCGTTTGTTCCCTTTCCCGCCTTGTATGAAGAAATTTATTTCCAGGCTTTGAGACGATATCATATACCAGTCACTATATAAGTACTGGTGGCAAGTTTGTTGTAGGGAATAAACCCCATGAATCAGTTGTTCTCCGTTATGAGCGCAAGAGACGCTATGTCGTTCTTCATCCCCGCATCATGTATTTGGGTAACCTGCTTTGTAGCCACTGGACCAGAAGTGGATAGCACCAGGTTTTTGTTAAGGAAGGACCATTTGTTATCGACCTTTTTCGCGGCCGGTTCATCAGTTGTGATTGTGTGTTCTTGGGCTTTACAATAAAGTATAAGTTTTTTCCCAAGTATCGCGACTGGAAAAAACATTCATACTAGTCTTTCCTACGCATGAGTTTGTAATTGGTCTTGTTTTTGACACCCTTCTTGCTTGTTGTAGAGTGCATCACACTCCCAAGAAAGAAGAAGCCGGCTCAGACAAACGGGTGAAGAGAGGTAGATAATTGGCCGATCTGCACATTCCGGAAATCCGAACATCTATAATGCCACAAGGCCTGGCAAGACTGACGTTGCATTTTACGTCTGACATTCGGTGAATATTCATTTCGTCCACATCTATTCTGATGCACCAGTAGCTGTGGAGTAGAGCAGCTTGAGGATGAGAGTAAGTGCACCGCAGAAATAAGATATATCTTAACAGAGATTTTCAGGAAAAGATTATGTTGGAGTGGAAAATTTAACACAACGGCAAGCATTAGGTCTGTAAATAGATCAGACTTGTGGGCGGTGGTAAGCTCGGTAGTGAATGTGGCCGGTATCGCATCAAGCGTGGAGTTTGGCAGTATGTCACAAGTGTGAAAATCGGAGAGGGGATCGGCGGAGAAAGCTCTGCTGGGGTCGTATACATGATGACGGAATCCCAATGACGTGACTGATAAGGGGGACCACCAGAAATATAAAAAATTAGCTTCTTAAAAGACTCCCGTTAGTGAAAGTCTAGAGAGTTTTTTGTCGTGTTTTTTCGGGCAATCGTGGCAAGTTTCTGGATATTTTGTGATGCTTTGGTGAGCAAAATTGTCTGCAGCGCAGTCTATGTTGAGGCGTTTCGTTTTTCTTCAAAGAAAAACGCGGCCGACGGATGGTGAGGTGTTGAGAATGCGTTGTTTCCCGTAAGTCAAAGAAAGACAAATTAAGATTACTCAAATTTCTAAATTGTTTTGTCACTGTATGCTCAACAGCACCTGCGAAATAAATCAAAGGTAAAAATCTGGTTTTGAGATCAACTTGAAATTCGTATGTACGCGGAATTACCGAGGTTTTGATGACTGCGGCGCTTAGTGCGGCCCCGCCTAGCAGAGACATACAGAAACTTCGTCGAGGAATTAGGATCTTAAGCATCACATTTTCTTTGCATAGTATAAACAGTACACGAGCAGCTCTCTTCTTGAGCCAATTTGCCATGTTTTCTACCGATTAGGGCTGAATACGAAACTCTGGGTGTTATAAACTTTTTGCTTCCATCTGAGAGGGATATGGCCTTGACGTTACGATATAATAGCGTGCAAGCACGCAGCTTCTCCAAAGAATATCAAACGACCGATCCAAAGAATGCTTTTAGAAGTTGGTGATTATGTTATCATTGACTTTTACAAAGACGAAGAGTTCCTCTCGCGTGCGTGATTCCCGGCACCACAACCTTATGTTTACCTTACGTGGACTCATTTAACAGCTTTAAAAATCCTAGGGTTGCGCAGTCCATAGAGGTATTCTGACAGCGTGACGTTCCAGCTACGCTAAATGTTCGCCAAATCTTTTCCAACGGATCGGTCCAAAGTATCTCGAATGTTGTTATAGAACTTTTCTTCTCTCTCACATTGTGATGCATTTTTACATCATTGGATTCAATCGGAATTCACCGTTGAGCTCCACATCAACCTTGATGTTTCTTCTTCGATGACTTACCATCCGATTTCTTAGCCTTGTGAAACTCAGAAGATAATTAAATACGTCCAGGAGGAAAAGTTGACCAAACGTGCTATTTTCAAGTGCCTTTTCATGCCTGTAACCACTTCAGGCATGTGGACGATTTGCGCAGTTTGAGAAATTTGAAGTTAGCCTGTTTATATAGGCTGTCGACGCGACGCGACGCGATGCGACATCGTATAAAAACATCATCATTGCTAGGTAAAGGATAGAAGTGAGTTAAGAAGGCGATTGGTGGCGACCTGCTGTAAAACATATGTAAACTACTTTATGTCGTCGAGTGCCCATCCTTGGATTTCGAATGGCAGGCTAATTGACCGTATATCCGGTTGCATGACATCACACTTTGTGATGTCACATTCGAAAGGAGAGCATAAGTTTGGACAGTCCGTATGAAAGCAGCGCAGCTTATTTTCTTTAAATACGAAGAGGATATAAAAACATATTTTGAACCGACTAAAATTTGTTTGACAGCTGTGGGAACACCAATGTTTTCACCCGTTAGGACGTGGTACACACGAAAATAAATAGGGTTGGAGGGCGTAGCTTCTACCTACGTACAACATCCTGTGTAAAATGCTCCTTATAATCTAGCGCGCCAGGCAGCGTGTGAATACAGAGAAAATGTTATTTTCTTAAAATTTCTGTGCATCACTGACTAGAAAAGCATGGCTTGGAGAACAAACCGAACACCCGAGCCGAATGCGCTCTGAAAATCCAGGGATGCTCAATTCGAGATACATTAGAAACTATGGCCCATCCGAAGGAGGACAATACCGGGATAGTGAATGAATGATCTACGGGTTAGCGTGAGGCGACGAAGAATGATTAACGTCATCAGTTCAGTCAGGACTAGATCGAGGCCGATTCTCAGTGTGATAAATACACTCACCGGTTGGCTTTCCCGCTAACAGCTTCCCAGTTATCTGAAACAGTTCCCTATCTCAGACGCAATCCGATAACTCAGAAAAGTATTGAAACCGGGCGTCACCCCATCTCTGGATACTACAGGTTGGGGGCATCAGGACCGGGGGATATATATGCAGCCACCAACCTCCCATAGCACGTTTCAAATTGAACGTTCGGGGATAGACTTTACTTGGGGAACCTAAACGAATGGCAGCAAATAAGCACGAAGACAGTTCTCGTCCGTACAGGAAATCAAATCAAACACGGCCTTGCCGACCTAAGGAATTGCAGAAGTAGGCATGTAATATTGATTGGAACCGGGTACTAGATTTGGCGTAGACAGCAAGCGGAGGACTGTTATTCCACGTAGTATCAACCGAAAATGAGAAAATACTCTTGCATATAAAGTGTGTTAACAATGAGTTTAAAAATTATTACCATGTGTTAAGGAGGTCAACGGTGAGAATCCTATTGAATTAACCTTATTAAAACAGGACATAAGTAATAATTAGATCTCCTCGTAGGCACCGATATTCCAGAGAGAAGAGGTCAAGCAGTGCGAAGCGCGTTTCATGGCCGTTAATGGACTACCGGCGAAAATTTTCGTAGCAACTAGCTAGACATTGTCAGTGAGGATTACTTCCTTCTTGAGTCCTGAGTAGATAACTTGGGTGGCGTATTTAAGGAGCGGTATTACGTAGGCCCATCACCTTGCAAGATGTGATAGTGAAGGAGCTGCCGTTCAGCGGTAGGTAAACATTTATGTAGATCGGCACGGCAAGCGTTTTCTTCAAAGTAGAGCAAAGTTTGCCCTTGTAAGGCGACCGATGTTGCACCAGGCACAAATGCTCTGCCAGTTTGAGAAACGTTCACCGCAGGTTCCTCGGGTAAACCATGCTTTTGTCCAACGCACTCCGAAGGTTCGTTTTGTGCAAGAGTTAACAAATGCCGCGCTCAGTGAAGCAGGACGAAGTGGTTGGCTTATTACTCCGGCGATGTCAGATTCACTAAAATACTGCAGTTGTGTCTTTTCTGGAACCTATCGCTTGGCCAGTTTTCTTGTGTTCAGATTTGAGATTCTGATTTGCCGCGTTTACTTCAGTTCAATCAGGCGTGTCGAAATAAAATTTCAAAACATCCCCGAAAATCAAATAGAAAGATCGGCAAAGGCGCACTTTAAAGATCCCAGTGAGTGTTTGCCGAGGGTCCTGATATCCAACCTGCTTAAATGTAATGACCTTAAACCTGGAGTTAACAGTGTTCTGATAGACAATTATCCGGTTACTGTGATCACATTGCTTGAACTTCCAAATGGCACGGTTCCTGTGTTCTCAGTCCATAACAACAGAAACCAATGGTCAGCCTGGAAACGGAAACGCTAACTGTGTGAACACGATTTTAATTCACTGGCATGATGCTCTCTGCTTCCGATGGATGAGCTAAGGGGTTGCAGCAGATGAAAACGTATGATGTAATCTTGCGTTATTTATTACGGGACACGTTACTGCTTGTTCCACGCACTCTAGAAGAAAAACAGCAATGACGCAATGGACTTAAATATGCTAATGATTATTGAGAATTCATCAGTATAACGCGTGATGTTGCTGAATTAATGATATAGCAAGGCTGCTTCTAGATCATCGGTAATGCTTTTGGAGAATCATTGGTATAGTGTTCATCCTCAAGACCGTTCGAGATCGACTGTTTTGTAGCAAACTGGCATGCGACAGGGTACCGAGAATTGCGTTCTGACAATTGGCTTTAAAATAGTATCAATTCGGAAGCGGTACGGTTGATTTTTAAATGATCGAAAAATGACTTGAAGATGACCTCAAAGACTCATGGGAAGGAAACAGAAATTCCGAAGCTGAACAGTGCCTGACGAAGCAGAAGCCATTCGTTCCAAAATTATAACTTTTAGAAGAGAATTTCGGAGGCAGTAAGAAGTCCTCATTCACAGAATGATAGTTATTAGTTAGCGGCTTTCTACTGTGTTCAGTGATTTTTATCCTTGTGGACTGATCTAACCGTCGGTGTTTCCAGAGGTGATAATGTGTTTCATGTCCTATTTCAATACGGAATGCTATCAAGATAAATAATCACTGATGTATTGAACAGCAAACAAAGACACGGTAAAGACGAAAATGTAAAATCAAACTCGAGGAATTTTAGAAAAGAAGAGCAACAGCAAATTACATGTTGTTGCCAACTGGTTAAACGCTAGGCTGTGTATAAGTGGTTAACCACAACATTCGATAACACATTTAAAAAAGAACCTAACACAAAGCCGTAATACAGTCGCTATGCTTAGCCAGATGTGCATCCACCAAACGGATGTCTTGAATCACTGATAGAGTCAATTAGGATGACTATCGCATTCAGTGGTAAGGGGACGACAAGCAATAAAGTAGTATTCAGATCAATTCTTACGCAATGTTTACTGGTGCAACGGTTTGATCGCCTTTTGATCGGAAAGTTAAATGATCCCTGTTGGAAGCACCAATCAAAATTACAAAATTGACCCCCTTCATATGAACTTGAAATTGTCTTATGCAAACACTTCTAATGGGTATATCGGTTGTAATTTGAAGCAGTAATATTAACGCTTGGGTAGCCTACTTGCTGAAATGCAACAAAATCAGTAAAATTTTCAGTAATGAACTTAAGTTGACCTCTATGAACGAATATTTCGTTTCAGCTTGTGTCAAGCGTCTTATACTGAACGGGTGGTTACAATGGTTAAAGATCAAAGAGGGTGGAAAATCACATGTTGTTTACCTAAATATTCCTCGAACCATAAGGAGAATCAACAATTCTGGCGATAACCTACTGTTCAAGCAATAAACTGTATGCTGAAGTGTACATAACGGAAGCCAAGATCGTACGATTCGGGGCCTTGATACCTTCGCCCAACACCAGGAACTATATACGCTGAAAAACAACAGGTGCATAAGAAAATCGCTTAATTGTTGGGGGTCCCATAAATGGTGCTCATTTGTGGCCTGCCGATTTGACTTAAAAAAATATTACGCCGACTGGATTAGAAAGTCGACGTTAGATATTCTCTGGTCAAATGAGGCAAACGCGTAGATAACAGCTACAAAAGCGGGTTTCATTCTCGATTTTCTGTCAGTCGAAACAAGGTTTGAGAATCAGATGCTGCAGGCAATGAAGATTATTATGACCAGCCCTATTCATTCAAATTCAAAAGCGCTCTCTTTGATTTGGTCCATTTTGACTGTAATCGCTATCAGTAATTTTAAGTGTAGATGGTCAAAGCGCGCGGACTGATAACAGAACAATGATTGGGGAAAACGCGGTTGCTGGTGAACTCAGTTTGGAGGGCTTCGAATAAATAATCACTTTGCAGTTGTTCGTAGATATCTTTTCATTCAGGGAGCAAGAAAAGGATGCCACACTGTCAGATGGGCGTGAGCGGTGCCTAATATTACCTTGTTCAAGAGTTCTAAAATATAGAGCAAAAGTAGTCAACAGGAACCAAAACCAAAAGGGCTTCAATTTTCTACAATCTAGTCAAAGGTTTTGTGAAAGGTGACGCATCAACACACATGCCGGTTGTGCAGTGAACCCGGTGGAAACACCAAACAAGGTTTGTCCGGTAAAGGTGGATAGAAACTGACTGATTTCGAAATGGTCAACTCAACTTATGCTGGTCTTGGCATTTAGTTGGAATGCACAGAAATTGTGCGGCTTGCACCCTTTGTAAACTTGACAATTTTCTGGAAATGTTCAGCTTTACTGGGAATAACTCTCTCTGCGATACTTTGGGCGCTCTAGAGGAAAAAAACATCCATTCATATTTGACGCCTGATCTGGAACAACATGCCTCTGGAGAGCACGGACATTTATGAAAATCTGACTACCACCAAATAGCTTGCCTGTCATCACAACGTAAAAAAGAAACCATGAGAGAAAAATTATATTTTTTATGTCCACCGGCACATTAAATATGAAATTAATGTCACAACACCCCTCAACATCTGTGTTCGTATAAGCAAGGACGAACAGGCGCACCGTTAACCAAAAGAGATGAAACAATCGATGCTAGCTAGTGATCTACAAGGATGGACAATGCTCACTCCCTTTAGGTTATTGAAATGTGATGTGCATGAGCATGGCCAGTGTGATTTCCTGAACTGTTTAGACCTGAGCACTCTGTTGAACGATTTTGGTTAGCGTCGCCACTAAAATGTCCACCTGATCCGGCGCTCTAGAGCTCCATCCAGGAGGCTTTTGGAACGTTGAAGTCACCTACCAGCAGGCGAGGCGTGAAGTCGTGTCTGAAGAAGGTTTGCTCGGGAATTCGTATGAGGGATTGACCATCTTCAGGGAGAGCCAAGGAGCAACGGTGGGCCACCTCCTGCAGGAAAGAATCGGACCTCCGCTGCGGGATTCGGATTCACAGTGCATTGCAAAAAGGTGTGAGAGTGATAGCAGAGAGGACTCCGCGTCAGAGGTTTGAGCAAGGCCTGTTGTTCAGTGCTAACTTACTGTTTAATATTGCAGACTTTGTTGAAAAGGCTGAGGCCGTTTGTGGGTAAGCATTTCAACACTGAATCTGAGGCCCCCGAAGTTGTGGACTCGAGAGTTGAGTGACCAGATAAGCTAACAGTCTTCAAAGGAGCCTCTAAGGCATACTCGTAATGTTGGTTTCGCGGGATGTTTCTTATTTCAGAGTATTTTCCACATTGTGGGAGCTGAGTTTGCGCGAAGTTTTTTCTCTACTGCAAAAATTTGGGCAATCGCTACCTGTAGCTCTTTCAGTACCGCGTCTTGGACGACCACCTTTGATGTTGCTCAAGGATTTGGGGCAAAATTGCGTCTGTTTATTTTATTGGACATTTTAGCGCTGCTTCATTGGAATGATGTCCCCGTGAAGTCCTGAGAACTGGGTGGCAGGACGGAGAAGTAATTCGTTTGGTGGCTTTCCCGTGGGTCTACCTTTCGCAGAACACTGTAACTTGAGACCAGCCAGCTGTTTTCTGATTTGAAAAACCTTATTCGGCATGTTTGACTGTAGTCATAGTTCTTTCATGTTTGTGTAGATACCCGAATCACCCGCGACCAGCATGGCCAGCTGCGTGTGCGGGGAATTTTCCGGTTTGATGTGGTCAGATTTGTGAATTTTGCTGTCGGGATCCTGGGCTACAATCAAGGAAGCCACGTTTGACGAAGTAGAGCTGGAGTTTCACATTCCTACTGTTTGCACGATTCTCGCAGCATCCTCTGGTGTCGAGATCAGCACATGTTGATTTGCCGGTGAGCATCGCTGCTCGTCTCCGAAAATCTGACCCAGTCCAGCTTGGGGGTTGTGACTCAAGAGCGGATTTGACTGCTACATCTTTGTCATCTGTCGCAAAAAGAAGCGCCAAGGCAGATAGAGGTGCCGGGAGAGTTCGCCATTTGGCTTACATGGTCGTCTTGTAAATGCGTGGATATAAAGTGCCGACAGGCCTTGCTGGTGTGGTGTTGCATACTGTGTCTAACGTTCTGCTCACATCTGTTCTGGTGCATCGATGGCTTCACAGGGAAGCCTGTATTAATTATAGTCATGATCGAGGCTGGGTAAAAAACAGAAACTGGGTATAAGTTAACAGAGGGTGTCGCGTGATTGTTGTGTTAGAGTGAGAAAATTCAACAAACGACATGGGAGTACTCTGTAGATAAATTGAACAGTGGGACGAGGGGCGAAACAAAATCAGTTTAGAACGTACCGCCCAACGTGCGGTCGAAGGGCGTGGCAGACAGGTTAAAATCATATTCACGTTTAGGGAACCATTAATTTTGAACCAAAGCCCCGCATACTAAGTGTTGTTTACAGTTATGAACACCCTTTCTGTCGAGAAAGTTTGTACCTCGTATTCTCGTATTATTATGAACATGTTACCCGTATATCTGATGGAATCATGTTTGAGGTAGGCAATTTGAAAAATTTCATAATCCACGGCAACCTACAAATCCAAATTTGATCACTGATGACTGTTAAACCAGTAAGATGCATGTGATGAGATCTGCTGGACACGCGAAAGCTCAGTTTGTTGTGATTCTTCTCTGCTTTGTTGCAAAATTTCAGGCCCGAAAAATATAGAATGTGGAAAGTTAAAGCAAAGGCTAATGATGTACAGCATGTGATATAACATCATTCATTTTTGGTTGTACATTGAAGACAATGGCCACATGGATTAAAGTAACTGGGAGCGACGAATGTAGAACGGTTGCTGGGCATAATAAATAATGAGAGAAAAGTGCCTCACTCATAGTGGTGCCACCAGTATTTCCATCCAGGCAATTTGAATTCAGAAATGCTTAGTATTGAAACACGCGTGTAAAGACCAGCAACTAAAGAGAGAAAAAATACTAAGTTCATTTTAGGGCGCGTGAAGCGCTAGCTCGGTGAAGAGTTGCATATCGGGCACCATTGTTCGTTATACCGGGTATGATGTGAGCGCCAATGCTTGAATTGTACACTCAATCCCACATATCATGCATAAACGTTTCTCAGGAACGCAGAGAGCCCACAAGGACAAACAAACGCAAGACTTTAGGAAGTCGCAGTCCAAAAGTGGACATGACGTTTTGAGGAAGAAAGATTCATTGATAAATATAATTAACCGTTCGTGGACCAAAAATTCAACGTCACAAACAATTGCACATGGGGCTGCAATTATGGCAGGGGGATATTAATCAGAACCATATCTCTGCTTGATTCCATTGCACGTGACACTCCGCGCCAATCCAAGAATATGTTTACTTCTATCTCAGTTTCCGGGAGTTTCCGAATAATGACTAAATCAGGCAGATAAAAGATGTTGACGTAGGTGCGCTCATGTCCTCGCAGTTGGTGTATCGCAGTTGACGGAGGCGTTTCCCGACTTTCCTCAAATTTCGATTTTCAGGAGCACATGTGACATTATTTGCGATCCAGCAGGACGACAAAATAAGCAACAGGCATTCCATTGGGCCTCACGACAGAAGGTCGTCTAGCCATCATGACCATACCGGTTGCTTTTAAAAATCGTTGTAAGAAGTTTGTATCGGAGCTGAATACCGCGGATAAGTATCCGAGGTAACTTTCGTTCTAGAAATACAGAGCATCAAAACAGCATCCAAAGAGGTGAAGCAACCAAATCTCGTAGGCTCCAACCTCCAACACTGCTGTGCAGACTATCACCCCAGGCAGCTACCAGCTCTTTCTTGATGTTTGCCAAATGCGGAATCGTTGAATATATTGCGTGGTACGTGGCATTTTTCAGACGGACGCTTTGTTATGTGCTCTTCGCTGCTTTGCACTCAAACATGAAAGCACTCAACAAGCAGTTAACCCAAAGCATTACCTGGAGATATCTCTTTCTCTATCTTTGTTGCCCCAAAATGCGCCATACGTTTTTGAAATTTTGAAATCTGTTTCGAGTCCATTATTATACAGTCGGATCTAACTGTATTTACCCTGGTGTTGTGGTTGTGCCTACAGGTGCTATTATCTACGGAATCACTGCTAGTTGTACGATTCCTGTGAGATGACCAAAAGACACAGATCGGTTGTACTTTTTGTTTCAACCTCAGCACCATTAATTGTCGAGCTCAAAGTTTTGCGCTCAAGGCGAACTTACTGATTTCTCTGAATAAGAGTGAATTCAAACAACCGGTTATTATGTGCTCTGAGGGCGCAGGTGGAATGCAAATACCCAAGGTGAAACCCGAGGCTGGTCGATATTCTTTATTTCTCAACTGACCAAATACTCCATTTGATATACGTGGTTCCGTTTGTAAACAGTCAAATTTAGTGTGTGAGTGTATATTACTGACTCATGTTGAAGCGCCGAATTGAGAACCTCCGATTGTTACCGATACCGACTCGGCGAGCGACTGCTGTTGCAGACTTGCACTACGGGTGTTTATGAAATGGAATCTTTCGCACGCTTGATAAGCTGGTGGCCGGCTAAAAATTGTGTAGGATGTACGCACAAGGTCCCCAGAAAATCTCAGTGGTGTTTGTGGATAGTTTCTTGTGAAACATCTCAAAGTGCTCGTGCCTACCACTGCGATCCGTTTCTCGGTGAACACTAGGCTTTATTATTATTGACGCACATTCATGTTGGCCTAGACATTTTCTGCCCACGTCTCCACATTCTGAGTTTAAACTGGTTTGGGCTTGCTGACGACCACTGAAATCTGCCATAACTTCACTCCTTCCCGTTTTTGTGAAAATAGACCGCGGAATTGTTAGTTTTCTCATGCAATGCAGGAACGCCGTTCATTCCGTTACTGGGAAGAGTCTCGCTGATTGCGTTAAACCTTGAATGTGCCTAAACCATTGAGGGGTTATTTTAAGGGTAATCATTTACTGCCTAATGCAGGGTCTCAATTCTTGGTTTAGATGATCTCTCCTTTCACCGGAGACCCATTGATCAGGTTGAGTTCAACAACATCAATCATTCTGTTAAGGGCATTTCTGCTGTTTGGAATTTTAGTGATTCTTTTGTAGAGGATCTTACTTTACCTGAACAAAATGTTTTATTTGAATAAAATAATACCTGCGCAGAACCTGAAGTTTCCAAGCCTAAAAGATCCAAAGAAGTTTACGGTCAAGGCGATCAATGACTATACACATCCACACGCTTATTCAAGGTGTAGCGGACGTGACTAAAACGTCGGATGCGCTTTCAGTTGTTCTATGCATTACTCCCTTCTTATATTATTCCATATGGCATGCACACACGTGCTACTTGTTACGCCGTGCTAGTTTCTAAATTTCCGCTTGGTTATACCGAAATCAATTACTGCAAATGCCAAGTTCCTCATATTGTTCATCGGCGTAGATCGGGGTGCGTTACATGGACGTAGCCAGCCCAATCTAATTGTTGAAAAGTTTGATCACGTTTTGGTGGACTTGGCGGCAAATGAGCGAACAAGTGAAACCTTTTATCAAAGAGATAGTTGCGATCTCCATTTTTAATGTGGCTTCAATCGGGGACGCGCCACATCATGCAGTTTGAGCAGCTGCTGTCTGCGGCTGCAGACACCTTTCTTTTTGAAAGTAAAGGGAATGCCCAAATATGTCAAGGTGTCTTTCGGATACAGAATGTTTCCCGTCGTCGCAAGTTGCTATCACTTTTATCTATCTTTATACCAATTCGTCAGCTGCTCTTTAAGAGGAGGCTGAGTTACTTTTCACGCGACTTACTCGACTGAAAAGGACTAAAGATCCAATAAGGTGCTATGGTTGCGGCATCAACATTCACTGACCCTATTCATTACGATGATAAACAGAAATATGGGAAGTGCCCAACAACCCTGTGCCTTAAAGCTGGCCTTCATAATTCTTATACGACTGTTCAATCTATCGAAACAGCAATGACGGTTCGTCAAACAGATCGGCAAAACCGGCAGTCATGTCGTGCGAGACCGAATCAAACGCTTCTGAGTTTTCAGCATAAGCCAAGCCTTGGTTAGAAACAGGCGCTTAAGAGTGAGGAAGCAGGATATCAACAGCGGTGTAGCGAGCAAATACAGACTGAAGTGTTTGCACTTGCAACTCACGGCTCAAGCAATCAGCAAGCACCGTATGTAGGCATCAAACAAGAACGGATGACCCGGAGACCGACCTCAGTTGGTTCGATGAATTCGGATTTAGAACCCTTAAAACCAGGGTGATAAGAGCATGGCCCATACACGGTGGAAAACCATAAGAGTAATATGAAGTACTCAGCGCATTGTCGATTAACCGGCGGAGTACCCCGTTTGTGTGCTTGTATAGAACTGTGGACAAACTGTGCAATAAACGGATTGCACGGCCGACACACTAACCTGTATCTGGCTAGGTCAAACCTCAATCGTATTTTATCAATGCACGACCAGGCCAGCAATTGATGGGTTTTCGAGCAGAAAAAAACTGTTCTTGGAACCACTTGGCGTCCAAATATACTTTAAGTTCACCCTTTTATAAAGCATCCCATGAAACATCGAGCAAAACAGAAACCGCATTTCAACTCTGTTCGTTGGAAGACGTCATTTAAGGGATGGTGATCGAAACGTCACCAAACTGGCGGACCAGTTCTACCTGGTGCTTCGTCAGTCGCTTCCCGGAGACCGTCCTTCTTCTGTTTGAAAGGGATCCCATGCCAAGCAAATCTACAAAACTGATGACCGACTAAAGTTTGTCAGCTGCATTAGTATTAGAAACTCCGGCGCCCCGTGAAAGGTGATGGAAAGTAATTTGAGGCGGGGGCCCATCGCAAATATGGTGCCAGCCGACAACTAAATATTACTAGTGCAACACGAACTGTTCCCAAAACCATTCTTACGTGGCAAAAACGCTCATAATTATGGCCAGCTACACGTGAAATAGTAACGAATGACCCGTGACGGAGTCGAAATTTTCGGACGAGTCGGTAGCATTCGATAATGTCCCGAGGTCTGCAGACCGGAGTCCTGCAGGATTCAAAGTGATATCTATGCTGGATTAAGGAGTTACTATCAAATTCAACATTTCGAGTTGGAGTAGGCTCAAGCCCATTCTGCTGTTGAATATGTGCACCTTCTACTTAGTTGCTTGCATTGAGCTTGCATTGGGCTAATTTCGGACCGCTTCTTGAATACGCCGATAAAGTTGTACACTCCGGATGCAAGAACCATATAAACCTCATTGAGCGTGTCCAGTGATCTGCTACGAAAGTAATTGCCAGCATCTCAGGGGTTCAGGAGTTCCAGTCCTGTGACCCCTGAGTTATTGACGCCTCCGAAGCGACACAATACCTACTTATGCTCTGTTTGAACAAGGTTCGGCCAACAGGATTTCACCATTGACCAAGTAACATGCAGCGGGCACAATGCAAGAAACTCTGAAGCTCAGCATGCAAAAATTTTACAGACAATTGTTTTCACATTCTGAGAAAATACAGTCATTCATCTTCATGTCATGACAAATCACTTTGTCGTTACCTTTTTTTCCAACTTGATGAACACCAGTATTAACATGTCGCTCAAGACATTGCGTGAAATGTCAGTTTGTGTTGTCATCTACTTCAAACCTTGATCTACTTCTTTGGGAGAATATTGCTCCAATTCCAAAGCGACGTTGTTCCAGTGAATCACTGTCGTCTTCGGAGAGATAGGTATGTTTATATTTTTAGTTTGATCATTACTGAATTCGTCTCGATAAAGACTACACGAACAACGTCATTTAAAAGTTCATTTGTTATGATCCGGCTGACCTTACCATTTTTACTGAAAACGAACAACCCCGAAATTCAGTTCAGGAAATTCATTCATTTTTTAACATGACGATGAGATCTTGCAAGCGTTTTCGCGACAATCCTACTGTACTCAACGGAGCTTTCTGAAATTAATAATCATGGTCTTTGGCTTGTTTGCGGAGCTGGACAGTTCGATTGCAAACGTTTCATCACCAATCGGCGTGACATCATCAGTGCATTATTAGGGAGCCTGTTGGTCATATGTTCACCGATAACTGTACGCAAATCATTCAGGGAGCACCTGAAGGAATCCGATGTTCTATCCAGCAGCCATTGTCACTTCGCGACCTATCGAACAACATCAGCAAAAACACTTGTCTTCCTCGATCTAAATCAAAATCAAACAACACGGATAATTAGAAACTGCTCATTCGGTAAGTCGAAGAACACTGTGTAACTCCTCAGACATATAAGAAAGAGAACACCCAAGACAGCTAACTTCCATCATTCCTCATTCCAGGACCTTTGTGAAGCCTGGTTTTATTAGGCATATTAGTTAAAATCAGACTTTCAAGGGATCATCCGGTTAATCTCCCCTCAAATGACGACCGGCGTGAATGATTCCTTTAATTTAGATGTATCAGTATTTTGAAAACCGTCGGCTTGTGGTGCTTTAGCTTTCCAACCCCCCACGGAACAAGACAGCTGAAATGTTGTATGACGGCGAAAATATGATTGCACTTCGGAGTGTGCAAAACTCGTGGCATGTATCTTGACAATTCTAGACAATAATTTCTCCAGTAGGTCGGGTAAATGTTTGAAATCTGCATCTTGCACACTTCAAACTAACAAATATTTTATCACGGCATTCTCAGCGGTGAGAACATTCCTCTATCTGGTGATTTGAACGGCATCATTATTGCTACGTGGAAAAATCAAGACACACTGGCCAAGTAGTCCTTACGCAGTCAAAACATCCAAAGAATTAAGGTTTGTGTTGAGACTCCCTCGATGAAAGGCTGCTCGCAGTCGCACCAAATTAAGCCTGGGACTCCATGGAGGCAGCATTCTTTAATGTATAAATAATAAATAAATAATAATTGACGAAAGGTTTGAATTTTGGGCAATTGAACCAAAGACATTATCTTTGGCGGCAAGGTAATTAAGTAAATGTGTTTAAATAGGGAGTGAATGAGAAATTGTTGAAGATATGTTTTGGAAAAGCCATAAGCTGCGTTACAGTTTTTAGATGATGGCTGAAATCGATAACCCAAACATTTTGTACTCTTGGTAATTGATCAGGTGGCTGTTGATCTGGTCGCCGAGCTTGGCATCTTCAGTGCACTGAAGATGTCTCCTCGAATGTTGACGAAACGTTTGCAAATCAATTGCCAAGCTCAGCGAACACAAAGATGTCTCGTCGAATGTTGACGAAACGTTTGCAAATCAATTGCCAAGCTCAGCGAACACATCAACAGCCACCTGATCAGTTACAAACCAATGCACCCGAGCTACCAATATTTCAACACATTACCAATTTTGTACTCTAAATGTGCAAGTTAGACTCGGGAACACGATGTTGCTGTCGGCGCACCATGCGAAATTAGGTGGGCTACTACACGCAGATGTCTGACCATCGATAGTAGCCGTTCAAGAAACCGCGCCTACTAAAGCACTGCCGACCGCACTCGTGTAGCAATGCGCTGCTTAAGCACAATGGGCTGGAAAAAAACAAATTCAGGGTAGTGATATAAACACTCTTCTAAGTGACAATCATTAGGGCTACAAAGTAACAGACTGTATCATGAACGAAGACGTATATCCTGTTGCAACAATGCTCATCTTTAAAAGGTGAACTGACGCAAATAGCAAACGTGAGAAATAGGAATGAGCGATTGGAGTAGCGTCCAAATCAGAAGAATTCATTAGTCCCAACTGTTTTGTGGGCAGTCTCTTCTCATGTATAGGATCAGCAATGCTGGTGATTCACTAGTTGACATGGTTGAAAAAATAAGCGTGCACTTTGTTCATACAACAAGATTCCTCGTAACTGGTACATCAGTGTATATGATGAGAATTCTTCCCAAAACAAGCCACTGGTGAGCACTCAAATCTTATGCGCACCAGCGTCGACTTCCCTAATTTACCTCTGTAACGCCGAGATGTGGGTAAACTCCAGTGGCTATGGATAAGTCCCTGGAGTCGTAGGCTTACAGTTGGGGAACCGAAGACTTTTCGTTGTTCTTCACAAAAAATATTTATCGAGGAATCCACACCGCTTACGAATTTAATGGTCAGATCCATACATTTAACGACTTCCGTATCCATGGATCTCGATGAGCATATAAGGCGATTGGGAAATTACACAACCAAAGAGGAAACCTAATGTGATTTTCTCTTGAGATGTTTGGGCAAAACCTTCCACTCGTTTAGGCTTTCGCGCTGTCAAAGAAATGAAAACTTGTCCGAAAAAATCAACATTCAGGAATCGGACCGGTTAATGACAAACCTAAAGGACGAACTCCGGTGTAGGCACAATGAAAACCTAGGTCGATCCAATTAGCTGGTAGCACGACAAA
The DNA here is from genome assembly GCF_000715545.1 of Opisthorchis viverrini. Taxonomy (NCBI): domain Eukaryota; kingdom Metazoa; phylum Platyhelminthes; class Trematoda; order Opisthorchiida; family Opisthorchiidae; genus Opisthorchis; species Opisthorchis viverrini. The sequence goes on from NW_008752305.1 coordinate 94,800, forward strand.
CGTCAAAACCGATGCAGGAATATATGAACTCCTATTGAACCACCATGAATGAACTGATGTCTACCGATTCATGGATGATAGACCATTTTGATATTGGTAATTTGGTTACTCAGTTGGTTGGAGTTGTTTACCTACCGAAACACCAAGGGCTTATGGATTCAGAATATACTGCCCGAAATGAAGACGTCAGTCATCATTCTCCTCCACTACAGGCTCAAAAGAACATCATTATCTTCAGCTAAATGTTCAGCAAAAGGCCTATTGCACGGACGCACGCCAACTTGGGTGCGTGCCAGCCAAATACACAAATTGCAAAGACGAATCCAGCGTTTGATATTGTTAATGGAACCATTTAAAGCTATCACCTTGTGCGCAAATAATGACATTGATGTTCATCTGCTTGCAGCCCTCTACGACTGAAATCCTGGCGTTCAGTGGGCGAATAACATTATATTTGCATATCCACACCGAACGGTGAATCCATATGTCTTTTTCAGGAGAAAAATACTATAATCAAACTCATTCTATTCATTTATTGCCAGCTGGAAGAAATCACATATTTTACATCGGGTCTAATGGGTCAGATGAGGTTTAAAGCACAGATCAGGAACGGCGTAATAGTAGGTTCGACAGACCGGAAGGCGGAGGAGTAAAAATCTCGGAATGATGAATATTTGAGACTCCGCTTAATTTAGTGGTACACACTTATGAGCCAACTGGAAGTGACCAGTAAAGTCTTCTGGGTGAAATAATTTGTCGCCCGTCACTTTTATTGTAGACTCACAACAGAGCTGTGGCAGCGGGTCAGCAAATCCTCTGCATTACATCAAAACATCAATCAGATATGCAACAGAATCATCCCTGGTCGGCCTGTTGATCACTCCCGTTTTTTTCCAATACTCGACGCAACGAAACATGTGAAGTTAGCAGAGTATTTTGCCTGCCCAATATCTTAACAGAATACATGCAGCATGTTGGAAGCATAACGGAAAAAAAGTTGAACATTAACTGTGACAACCTTCTGAAATATATTAGATGAATTAAAACACAACACACACAACAACATATCCATAACTGGCCTACAAGTGAAAAAGAATTAACTATGCTCACCGGCGCATAGATTTCGGTAAGTGAAAATCATGATAACCCTTTTGATTAGGCTTCTGAAAAATGGACAATTATCACTAAAAGCAAAACATCGATATTTTTGGGAGTTCAGAATCGCTATTTTGTAGGACCATGGTGGTGCGCATACAAGAATGCTTGCCAAGTGAATTGCAGCAGATGAACTGCACGACCATGTGGTTTGGTGGCTTGGGTATATTGGTGGAATAGCTAGCTTCAGTGTGGAGTTTAAAGTTGCACTCACAAAGCTTTTCATGTGGGGTTGGTTTGAGCTTTAATGATCACAGCTCTCTGATACCCGGTGTAGATCTACCAGGCTGGATTTAATGCTAGACTAATTCGTATTTGCAGAAAATGGTTCCGGCGGACAAATGATGTGAAGCTTCATATCACGTGTAACCAACCGAGCATCGGATTGTTGCTGGAGAAGGATTGGATAAGCTGATTTGCCACAAGATAAAAAGAAAATGGATAATTGTTGCGACACCACTATTTTAGGCGAAGGAAATATTTATTACTATCAAGTCCCATAAGGGTGGCACGCTCTAGTCATACCAAAACACCGCGCGCCGAAACACGTGTTGTTTTATATAACTGATTCAGAATGGGATAAACCGACACCATGAGTCAGTTGGCATAAGGTGTGGGAAAGATTCAGGAGTTTGTACATTGTCTATGAGATCAACCCTTCGGGATGTATTCCTCGTGAATTCTCCTGCGTTTGGGTGGAGACGTTGCGACAAATGGATGTAGATCGTTGTTAGCAAATTCGTGCACTTAGTAGTTTTCCAGGTTACGTGGGTGAGTACCTTAATTAATGGGCTTCAGATTTTGAATAGCTGGATTTGCTTTGCAAGCGTCCCACCAACAATGGCATCTATTAGCCCAAAGAATTTTTAAATATAATTTTTTTATACTACTAAAGAATTAAGCCCATTTGCATTACGAATTTACCCAAAATAAACGGGCAATTTAGAAAGCGAGTGTTGATTATCTCTAAGCTTAGCGGTTCGGCCATTTAGCTGTCACTCCCAAAAACGCATATGTTTCCTGATAATGGAAAAATTCCTTCTAATTGTGTTCGTTGAAGAACGAGAAAGTGTTATACTGACGTACTTATAGCTGAAGTGTGACGAGATAAAAATGTTCATATAATAATCGACAATTTTAGCAAAATATCCATAAATACCGTGCTTAGATATAGTTGTAAGTGAGGATTTCGGCCTGATGGGATTGCTGCGTATTTCCGAATCGTGAAGCTTCTGCAACTGGCATATCGTGAAAATATTATCCACCAATCATATCTAGTCGACCAATAACTTTTTTCCGACAACAGGTTGATTACAAACTTCAAACGTTTAACAGAATAGCTTTACTGCCACTGGAGGTTTCTTTTGATGACATATTTTCAAGCACTTCATAGTGGAAAGATCACGGCATACTTAGAGCCAAGATGATATAAAATGACACGCCTGTAAACACGGTAAGTCCTGTAGCAAATTCGCTACCGTAAATCAGAAAACTAGATTTAGAAGGCTTTACTTCGTCGTTTAATTCGTGGTTCGCCGCTAAATTCCCGGAGCTTGTTGCGTCCAATTATCTCACTAGGTAAAACAATGGATTCTCATCCGGAAACTTAAGGTTGGAAATTAACACTTGGTTATATAAAGCATAATTCTCTTGCCAAATATTTTGAGTACTATGTTTATTACGAGGCATCAGTGTTAAAACGTATAGAAAGTCATCAAAAATTTACGTAATTTAATAACTGGTTGTCAAAAAGCCGTTCTGAATATAAAGAACTCCACGTTTAACCTTCACTAATCATACCAAATGTGGACAACTGTGTTGCATTTCACTTCTGTGCCCCTCAAAGTTAGTTTACCAACGCGACAAAAATGAATTCAAAAGTTGCTTTCACCACCGGGATATAAAAATTACGATTCTGAGGAGTAATTCTGCTCTCAAAATCTGTCCGACTCATGCCGTATATCGAAGACATATTTCATACTTTTGCCTCCCAGAGATGCTAAATCGTTTGAACAATTTGTGTGGAAACTAACAAGTGATAAAATGACGTACATAAGTCGAACTGATACCGGCTCAGCGGCAATCAAGAATGGCGTTTCTAGGTAGTCGTTTATGTAACCTAATGTAAAAAGTGGACTGATTATGCCGGCGTTGTGTAGGAAGTTTTTCATTTATCAAATCTCCTTGCTACCTGTTTGTGGATGTAGTGAAAAAATGTAGCAAAAAAGGTTGCCCACGCTCGTTTACGTTAGATTCATATTAATATAAATGTTAAAGTCAAACGTGTATTTTGGGTTTTTGGCAAATTACTCATATCCAGTTGCAGAAAACTTTAAACAAGACTAGTGAGTCAAGTATAAAAAATGCTCATGACAGCCAAGAGTAACCTAAATAAATACCCAATCGTAAACGCCACTGATTGCAATAGTAACGGGTTTTTGTATCAAGATGTTTATTCGTAACAGAAACGCAACCCTTTGGTTTTACCAGAAATTGGTAATTTTGACGAAATTTTTAGGCCAAAACATTCGCACGGCGGACAGTTTAGGAAAAATTATTGTTTGTATTACAATGAACGTTTGGTCAGTAACCGCTATCCGCTCAGTTTTCAACGGCTGAATACATCGTCTTCGCCCCCTATCATTTGACCTCTATACCTGTCGATATTTTGATGCACATAATTAGCTACAATCCTGCCAACATATATTTGGACGCGGATATTGGTCATGTCAATGGTGGCAGATGATGATCACTGTGTCGTTCACTGTGGTCATTTGCACATGCAAACAACCCACGAGTTACAATTAGTATGAACAAATTTCAAGCAAAATTAAATTTCAACATTTCTTTAGACGAGTTACTCAAGTGACTCGAATGCAATATTCATTCTTGAAGCGAAGTTGAACAGGCTGAATTTAAAATAGTCCATCCTACAAGGTGATTTTATACTCAGAAAAGCAATTATTAAGAATGTATATCTTGTGTTGATGTGCATTGTGTGCCACACAAGATTGTTTGAATAGTGACCTTTTGTGGTAGGTTCCCAAAATCATTTGAAGGCTCATTCTGACATTGAGTCACACTGCGAGGGATCTGAATTTATTTCCCCTTAATGAGTGTGTGAGTTTTTTTACTACGGGAAAATGCTATTCAACAGTAAGAATGACGGAGTCCATTCAGCTGGCAAATGCGGAGTTCAGCAGTTTGAAATATATTTTGATTACTGTGTGGGATTTTGTATACCCGTAACTCGTTTATTACGAGGCGTCAGTGTTAAAACGTATAGAAAGTCATCA
>NW_008752305.1:99260-113455 GCF_000715545.1 Opisthorchis viverrini
ACCACCAAAGACCTCTTCCTGGTTGTTACGCGTAACATTCGTGGGATTCTAAGGAACGATAAATTGCGGCACAGAATAAATAGGGAGCTGCAATCAGCCACTCATTTTCAAATACGAGGGAACCGTGAGCGTTTTTTGCATCCAGTCATCACGTGTCTGATTTTAAAATACCACAGATGGGAGAAAATTATTTTTCATTATCTCTGAGTATCCAGCTTTGTTCTCGTGATTATTGTCAAGGTTGACATGACCATCTCAATCCGAAAACCCGTTGTTCGTTCGCTAGTCTGCCGGACATTTCACATCCAATCTTTTCAACGAACTAATACACTAAATCCGCTGTACCATTATCATAACCCGGATATTGATTTGGTCCCACCTAATCTTCTAGAAGCGCAGTAGATTCTACAACCACGAAGATCTGTGCAGCCAAATTATTTCCTTTGCCGAATTGGGTTATACTTACAAAAAAATCTGGTGCAACGTGGGCAATATTACTGATGCCCTTTCTCCCGTGAGTATATCTTTCGCACTGAGTTGAAAAAATCAGAAGGCCCAAATAACATGTCTATCAACGAGTTGTGGGGAAACGGCAAAATATAACGCCCTGTGAAATGGATGTCGAAAGGTTTTGTCATGGGTGAGTTACACGGCGTGGGTTACACGGCAGTAAGAGTATAAACCATCAACGAGGGAGAAGAATTGGGAATGAGCACCCCTCATCACTCACCAGTGTGTCTGGCGGCCAAAAGCATAAAAAAAGATTTGGTGTCAAGGAACTTGATCATAGTCCGAACAGATGGAGTAGTCCCTACACACTTCCCAAGGTTGGGATAGGGTTGATATAGGTCTCCAATATCGGTATCCAGGATAATTCTCGCAAATACTGGTTTAAAAAGAACGGAGCATCCTGCGGGGAATATTCCGGTAAAATACAAGAGGTGTAGCAACCAGCCAACCAAACAAGCCACCACGATTTCCTTATAATTTCATAATATCCACCGTGAGAATGCTCAATGATGTTTAAATTTTATCCCAATTTCGGATATTCTGGAGGGAGGTCGTTAGGCTATCCGCAATCAGGATGAAGACTATTTTGTTTTGATGGACGCAAGAACGCCTGAAATTTGGAGGCTGTGCTTTATTCGAGCTCATATCGACGTCCCTGCGAAAAGTTCACCACTTCCTGCATAAAATATTTTTCCGACTTTTGACCAATTTTAGGCTGGTGTTTTACCGTTGAAGACCAATCTAATATGACGCAGAATCCACGGAACTTTTGAATGGAATATTCCTTAAGAAAGATAGGGTTCTTCATTTCGGAAGCTTTTCCTTTATTCGAGGTATATTTATCAACCGTGCTCTTATTCACACTAGCACAATCACACGAGCTTGCGGAGTGAATATTTATGAAGCCTTTAAACGGACACGCTAAACGCGAAGGGATTATGTGTTTATTGGACCTTGTGCAGTCAAAATGAAGCACTTATGGTCACTGAATCCCTATGTGAACCAAAATATAGTTTGTAAATTTAAAGCCTATGCGTTTTCACCTTCGACCGATCTGTGCTGCCCAGGGATGACGCCGATTAATTGCTCCGTTTGGCATTTGTAAATTTAAAGCCTATGCGTTTTCACCAATTCACCTTCGACCAACCTGTGTTGCCTAGGGATGATGCTGATTAATTGTTCCGTTCGGCTACTAGCAAGCTTCGCTGCTCAATGGAAGACGCAAAGCAGAAGTGTATTCAGATCTGAAATCGAAGCGAATAAAACGTTTCCACTTTGGCATATAACGGCAAAATGTAAGCCCCCATGAACTTGCCGGGCGATACAGCGAGTCACGTGAACATTTTGTTCAGAAGATAATCGAGCAAACTTGAAAACTAAGTAACTGATATTAAAGCAAACTACGTAGCTGCTTTTACACATGCGCAACGATGTGCGGCACTAGTGAGCAATGGCTACTCTGCTACATATACACAGGATTTGCTTGAATGCCATGCAAATTAGGCGTAGGACGAGCTATCCTCAAAAAAACTCATGACGTTGCCAGCCAGCTAGACGTGAGCTTCTAAACAATGAAAAAAATTTTAATGGGATTGTTGGTTATGCAGGTTTTTCGTCGGTACTCAAAATATCTTGTTTGCTAAAGAAATAATTATTTTAAATAATCAAAAAGTAAAATATTTCATTTTCTACTAATCTAAATACATAGCAGGAATTGCACTTTCATTTTACTTACCTCCCAGGATGACTGCTTGCCTCACAGCTGTTCAATATCCCATGAACTTTCCTATTCGGATTATCCGTATATGATGGTTAAATTCGACACAAACCGCGATGCAATCTTGGCTACTGTAGTGCCTTAAGCAGTTAAGATTAGCACCCCAAAAACGGTTAGGGTAGACGTAATATCGGGACCAAAGTTGCGGAAGCTTCTCTCTGCAGTACAAGGTTACATATATTTAATCCGGAATTCACAAAATACCAAAATATAAAACATACTTCACTCTAGTGAGTATTCTCGGATGTATTAAAACAATGTTCCGCGAAGTGCTGGAATAGTTGGTTAAAACAATCTACCCGGGGTTATTCAAGAATTTTTCTTAGCTGGTTGTATGAGAACCCCTTAGTGGTATTGAGCATGGCTCGCATGACACTCTACTTTGGTGAGCCACCCAGTCTGTGACTTTTGACGACTTACTTACTAGAAACACTGCAATCATTTGAGGAGGACTCAACCAAGATAGACGGGTTTTCAATTTTTTCTTCAGTTTCTGATTTCACAATTTGAAATCATTAGTCAAAATCTATTTTCAGGAGATTTGTTTGCATCCTCTTTGTGTACGCAATCTGATTGATATGAGCACTGTGTAAGCATATAGTAAGCAAACTTTTCATCATTGGAATGGATGCATTAGAAGACCAAAGATAATTTTAATAATCACAAGAAAATATTTTCATGCCGCTGTGAAAATATTACAGTGGTGCAATGTACATCTCAGTGCACAATGATGTGTGAAATATTTATCCAGTGTCCACATTTGTCTACAATTTCATCGTTACCACATTCGTTGGCACACCCTCTGCGAGCTCATTTGTGAATTTCTGGAAACATCGATGGAGCAGGGTGAATCTTATGCGTGGATGAAATTAGAGTCAGAATCTTGACGGTGCTGCGCATGACAGTTGAGCTTTTACCACCTCATTTGGTTATATACATACAGAGGAATCTCGCGTGACATTCGTAGTTGTTGTTGCTGCAATTTCCTGTATCGATCTTTGGCTGCGTAAAGATTGATATGAGAATTGTTAGCAATCATAATGCGGTCCAAAGCACCACAAGAAGTCTTCACAACACTAAGGATGCTGATTTGTTATTTCAAACTGCAAGTGAATGCAAGGTGCACATTTCCAACACCCGGTTGACCGACACCGAAAAGTTTCAAGACAGGTGCGGTGATTTTTCATACCCGAAGTGCAATGAAACGTTTCCGTCATGCAACCACGCTGCATAGAACATTGAATCCTTTCACGTGCTCCCTTCACAAGAGTTTCAGTAATCATATGACCAATAATTTTAAGACACTCCTGTGGGTGCAATACGATGGTGGGTAAAGGATTTCGTGGTTTCACTGTAATTACCCTTCGAGTGTCGTGAAGTCAGGAATAATGAAATTTCCTGAACTGAATTCCGAGGACGTTTCTGCTGTCTAAAACGACTACGCAGTCAACACTATAATATTAATTGAAATTTTGGATAAAGATTTGCATATATTCCTTACGGAGACGAACTGAAACAGTGTTGGACCCAAAATTATGAATGCACGTATCTCTTCGAACACGAGAGCATCAATGGCCCGATGCTTTGTCAAAACAGGAGTACTGTGCTTCCGATGAAGGACCACAAGGTTTGAAGCACGTGACAAAGCATGACATGCCATTACTTGTGTTTAACAAAATAAAGAAACACAAATGATGCATTGAACCACCATGATGTAAACACAAACGCACTCAGCTTGGCGAAATATATCGTCAAAATCCATAAGAAATTTGTTCAGTCCCATATTCCTCCCTTTACTCATTTCGACGCTCTACTCAATCTGGACGGCATCAGGTTCAGTGCGGTACAAAACGCTACAGTGTTGCGCCTCATTGCTGAATTTTATCTCAGACTAAATTAGGTTAAGCGATCTAGCTTGGAAATGGCAAAAGGACCAAACAACACATGCTCAACTGTGATCAGGAAGTCGAGCTACATCGGCGAAGCCGCCAACTCGTGCTATATCTGGTTTACCAACATACCGAAACATATAAGTGCAATCAGCAGTGTTCCAGAGCACTGACCCAGACGTTGGGACTTGAATTCGACCATTGTACACATGAGACAAATATCTGCTCAGATTGTGATTGCGGTAAACTATAAGTTCCATGATTTGATATTTTGTTACGAAATACTTGAGTGTGTATTGCACTGGCCCAGTATCTGTGCAAACCATCATATATCTGAAGTTTAGGGACTGTTTCTTGCTTGGTGACGATATTCTGCGCTCGGAGGTTCAGAAGCAGGCGGCACTGTTTTGTTTCCTGGTCCCATGTTTTCTGAGGAACCTTGCCAGACGGTAAGTAGTTTCACGTAAAGGTCATAACAAGGATTTCATCACAGAAAATGCCATTTGGTAAACTTGCACAAATGCTCAAAAGTAACTCGTACCGGCCAGTTTAGGATAGATGCCTAACAGTCAAAAATCGAGATTTCACTAAGCAATTTAATTTGCTTCCAAAAATTTCAATATGTCCCATCTCACTTCGTGGTTTCAAGAGGTCAATAATCCCAATATTCAGGGTCCAAAAGTCGATATGTTTGAAGGCTGTTATTCGGAAACAGACGCGGTATTTTTGGTGATGTGAGGCTAGAACATGAAGAATTTGAAAAAAGTGGGAAATCTCAGTCAGCAATGGCAGTTGATATTCCCAAAGAAGTACCCACAAACTAAAATTTGAACCCAGAGCATTCAAGAACGTTTTACCAGCCACATAGATAAACATATGGGTCATTTATGAGAGCAAATAAATGCAAAGCTTGATGGACTGAGAGGGACAAAAACAAGTAAAGTTGATGAATTTAGCAAACTCCATCAAGCAAATACACTCAAACATTGGACGTTGATTAGAAAAGAACTATTCCTAATGCTGCGAATCAACAGAACAAAACTAAATGCAGCATTCTTATTGTACCTAGATAATTTCTCTCCATTTGCTTTGGTTAGTAACTCGTGAGAAATGATGATCCGCACAGAATGTTTCATTGAATGGCCGAAATTAAGTTGAATTAAGTAGCCAATGAATTCCCCGAAGACTGTCCACCTTAAAGTACCAGGTGTACCCATTTTCACGAAAAGTAGTAAATAAGTGAAACCATGGTCCATGCTTCGTGATTAGATAGCCCTCAAAGTGCTAGAATATAAGCTCCAGCACTTGGAATAGTAGCCACTGACTGAAACATCCGGCCAAGCGGCACTTGGGCGACCAACCCTTCACAACATCAAACAGAGCCGAAGGTTAAAAATAATTTATTTCATCTACTAAACCCAAGGCGCAGAATGACATTCCAAAAAACGTTCAGGCACTAGTTGATCTACAAGCTGAATCTGGCTCGCCTGATCAGTTACTGGATGAGGTAGGTACTTTTCTAAAAATGAGATGAAATATAGATTGGACATTTGGACTTGGAAGAGGAGTGTTCAGATAGGGGTCCAACGTCGTGAGCGCGGGATAAAAGACTGTTAAGTAGGTTACCATTCATCCAGTATAGATGTTAATATCACATGAAATTAAAGTAGTTCATACTTCGTTGCGGGAATTTAGTATTAGCCATGTTCATCACACTACTGCTCCACCAAAATCTCGATAGGGAAGCCGGCAAGCATTCAGGCCAGTTGATCATTCAAATAATTCAGCTACAATCCCGCCCGCGACAACAAAATGTGAGAATTAATTTTCGCACCTACATCGATATAACCAAACGAACTAGAATTCTAAAATTCAGCGCAGCGTAACAAGCAACTTTTATGTATTCTAATTGACGGATATGTGCAGCATGTAGAATAATAAGACAAAAGAATAATGAACAAAGCGATGAATAGAGTATCAAGCATGTTCATCACATTCATGCCGAAACGGCCTTTATAGCACACAGATTTATTACGGAGTGTATGAGAGAAGAGCTTCCGCCTTGAACTTATTTTCAGCTTATTTTCAGTCCAAGTAATTAACGCATTAATTTTTTATTTCCTTGTATTTGTGCCTGGTGAATTCTAGGTGTTATTCCATGAGCTTCAATTCTACATTTTACCTCACGTAGTATCTTTTGAGAAAACGAGGCACTTTAATGTTAACGGCTTAAATTTTTATTCTATGGCAAAAGTTCTTGAAACGCTGATATGATTTGTTGCGAAGCAGGGATCCTTTGATTTTTCGTGAAAATCTATATTATGTTTTTTCAATAACTCAACAGTCCGGCTGACACTATAATCCTTACATGTTATACGTGATTTGTATTCGGAACAATTTCACTATTTTCGGATGGAATATTGACATGTTTCTTTTCATTGTTTTTTTGAATCTTGGATCATTGGATGCGGTATAATGACACAGGCACGAAAGCAAGAGAAAAAGTGTTATTATTAATCAAATATATTAGCAAGTGGGAGCAAAAAAACACCTTCAAAGAAACTATTCTGTAAATTGCCTCTTGGGTCGCAGTCGAGAATATTCTATAAACCGGCTGATTTGCTTCCAGAAAATATCCATCAGGCACTTTGTGATCACTGTCCGCCTTTAGTTGAAAATGTAAGTCTATTTTCTTCTGCTATAATCGATTTGCATAATGAACGTTCAACTATGGTTATTAACGTACTCATCAAACATTCTTTCTCGTGGGAGTCATTGAGAATGGACCGATATGCTTTTATAGATAAAAATGCACAAATGTCAGAAATATTGTTCCGACATTGTGCGCTGCGCTGGCTGTGGAATAATTTCTGTGTAGCAGCANTTTCTTCTGCTATAATCGATTTGCATAATGAACGTTCAACTATGGTTATTAACGTACTCATCATAATTCTTTCTCGTGGGAGTCATTGAGAATGGACCGATATGCTTTTATAGATACAAATGCACAAATGTCAGAAATATTGTTCCGACATTGTGCGCTGCGCTGGCTATGGAATAATTTCTGTGTAGCAGCAGGACGTAGTTGAAACTCACCTGTAGGTCTAGCAGAACCTCATGAAATTTGATACGATAGGGAGCATTTAAATGGTGAATTTGAGAACTGTGAATCCAGTACATACTGAAACATCCTAGAACTATGAGTTTGAGGTCTGCCTAACATGTGATCGATATCGTATTTATCCACTATATTTTGCTATATATACGGCCCATTCCAACGTCCCTTGGGGGTTCCAAGACTTTGACTCAATGGAGTACCTCCAGGCATGGACAATCCTCCCATTTGGGCTACCGTCGTAGGCATCGCAAGGTGCATCTACGGGGTTGAATTCATGCTTGCGGTAGCGCAGGAAATAATGAGATGATGAACAGTCCGACGGCAGAAGAGCATACTTTATTGCCGGCTGTCAAGCACGCATTCATGGGTTGTGTGACAATCCTAGAGCCTCTATTAGGTCAGTTTTATAATCTAACCGGCCACTGAAATGTCCCCCAGTGAGCCTTGAAAAATATAATAGAACATGTAACGACGTGGCTCAGTCAAGTCACATCTTTCCTAAGTTTCTGAATATTAATAGGTGAGCATGCTAGATGGGTTGATAACTCCTGTCATGTAATTGCTGTTTTCAGCAAAGTTGGGTTCGAAAGATTATAAAGGCGGAGCATTGCATCTTTAGTGCGATAAGTGAAAACCCATTCCTAAATTTTCATGAGCTGCTCTGTTATTATGAACGGACAGGATTTTTGTTGCTAAGACTGATACACATTCTAGGACTTTCATTTCAGGCGCGAGAGGTTAACATGTAAATTCACGACTTTGCTCTTGTCCGAACAGATAGCTGTTCGATTTCATTACTTGTCTGGTTTTTCTTCATACCTCTATGAAATCCCACATATTCCTCCGCAACTGAATGCACTGTAACATTCGTGCGCAGGTAAGGCAGAATTGAAATTGCACAAATGAATTTGACATTTCAAATGCCTTTCACTTGTAGAAAGATTGTCAATGATTGCCACAAAACCCTAAAAATTGCTTATTATTTGGATTTTATCAAAATGAAACATGAATTGTTGGTTTAGCTATTGTTTTGATACTGACTCTAAGTTTTTGTATAATTCAGTAAATTTGGAGGCAAATATTTATATTCTGACTTCAGCATCCAGAATATTTTGCAGCAAAATGACTGTGAAAGCCAGAAGTCCTACAACGCAACAAATGATCATCTTTTAAAGCAGCTATTTGATAAATACGTTCCAGAAGTGGACACTTTGGTGTGGATAACATTGCTAAACTACTAGGCTGCTCATTCCAGATCTATAAACCTAGTGGAATTCTCCTACAAGATGAAGGGCCTCTATTTCATTCCCTTACATTGTAATCCACCTTCATCAATGTGAGCATAGCAAATTCTTTGACCGAACTGCAACATCGATTGTAGCGTCCCAGACATTCTGATGCATTTGAAGCTTCAACGTTGTCTGCTATGCTGTTAGTTACACTAATATCCAGGCATTGAGAATCAGCTTCAACTCAGACTGATTTTGAACCACGCTCTCAGCTCCAAATCTTGCAATCAAATGCAATCACCTTTTCGTCTTGTTTCCAAAAGATGGATGGGTGAAGACACTGCAATCCAGTAGAAGGTTGCCAAGTGCGTGCCAATGTATGCAATTCAATTCCGGGTTTCACGTACTTGCCAATTTGGTTTGAAATAATTTAACGGTGATCAGATTGTGTGTATAACAAGCACGGCTTTTCTCTGAAGAATCGACGAAAAATGGATGGCCGCATTTTCAAGGACATTCAGGACGACAAGTGCAAACAAGTGAATGTGGAAACATGCCGGAAAGACCTGTGCAAACGCTTTGCTGTCAGGCACGACGTGCATGCAGTTACTCAAAAACACTTCGTCGAGGCAAATTCGAAGCTGTCTAACGTTATTACTTATTTTCTGATAGTAACATTGCGGCAGTCGGAATGCTACGGGTAACCTACCTAACACCGATGAAACTGCGTGCATTATGAAATCACTCTTGATGTGCTGCATATAAGGAATGGGCCAATGAAATAATTTAACGGTGATCAGATTGTGTGTATAACAAGCACGGCTTTTCTCTGAAGAATCGACGAAAAATGGATGGCCGCATTTTCAAGGACATTCAGGACGACAAGTGCAAACAAGTGAATGTGGAAACATGCCGGAAAGACCTGTGCAAACGCTTTGCTGTCAGGCACGACGTGCATGCAGTTACTCAAAAACACTTCGTCGAGGCAAATTCGAAGCTGTCTAACGTTATTACTTATTTTCTGATAGTAACATTGCGGCAGTCGGAATGCTACGGGTAACCTACCTAACACCGATGAAACTGCGTGCATTATGAAATCACTCTTGATGTGCTGCATATAAGGAACGAATGGGCCAATGACTTATTATTTTTGGTTGCAGGAGTAAGCTCAAACCGCGCTTTTGTTATCGTCCAGAGTTCATCGACTCTACCCTACGCGTAGTATCCAAGAAATCCACGCGTGGTTAAAGATTTGTGTAGATTACCGACTCCTCAATGACAATCTCTACCCCAAACAGGTACACAATTCCACGTACCGTATGTCGCGAAAATATTTTCCCCAAACGCGACCTACTACGTGCATTCCACCATAACCCGGTAGCCCGCAGTTGTTACAACGCCATTTCGTCATTTTCGATTCACGAATATGCCTCTTGATCTTCGAAACCAAACATTTCCAAATATCATGGGCAAAGTTTTGCGTGGTTTGACGTTTGTCTATGCTCCCCACGCGACCTTCCTATTTGAGCATGCGAGTCAACTGAGGGCGGTATCTGGACGTTCTTTGCGCCTACGGAACATTGATGAATGTTTATTCACTGGTACAGCTTTCGAATTGTTGGGCGCCACACTTACCCAACAGGCATATCAACATTACCTGATCGCATTTTGGTCTTAGTCTCTTTCCCGATAACCTCTTTCCTCCACCGCAATCACAACATATTGTCCTTTTATTGGTATTCTCATCTGTTAATTTTTTCGAGATATGGGTAGCTCGGGTGTGTTTACTGGTGGTTGATCGGATGGCGGCTGATCTGTTCACCGATCTTGGCGATTGGCTTGCACACATTTCGTTCCCTGTTGAGGAGACGTCAGTGCGCAGGTGATTAAGTGCTTCCTCCTTGCCTAGCTGCTTTTATATAGTTTTTGAAGAGTATCTTGTATCTTGTCATGTGATTGGGTAGTTAGTATTTACTTCCCGTTGCATTATTGTGGGATCGACCGCGAGTTGTTTGCAGAGTTGTGGTCTGTAGGCCTTTTTTCCACTGGTTTTTTGGATGGTTGCGTTGGCGTGCTCCGGGCCTGTTTGCAGTTGATGCGTTCCTGGTTTGTGTTCCGTTGTGGTTTCGCTTCCATGAATCCGAAACTGGCTACACTGCAGAATCAAACAGTATCTTTGCAGATGTTTGATATCGCCCATACGTGAACACATTCCGACCTTACACGAAGTTGTGCCTTACAAGTTGGCGAAACCTCAGCATTGTCATCTTAAGTCAACGTCCATATTATGCTTAAATTTTTAGGTTTGTTCAGATCTCATTACATCACCAGGTGGAACCTCCCATCGTGGCATGCATACCTCAACAGCTCTCCCAATCCTTCCCGAAGCTCTCCATAGAAGTGTTTTCTACCACTTTCATGGACTCCACATTCAGAAGTGAGGGCAACAAAAAGATGTTTGGTACACATTTCATGTGTCCCCACAAGAATAAGGAAGCCTGGACATGCCTTTGCATTGCGGCAGTGCAGTGAAGTAACTCGGCACATGAACTCACCCGTCAGTTTATATGCAGTTTCCGAAACTCGAATCCAGCGAGTTGTTGATTCACTTTCCCTCCCAAACGGTTTTAGTAATTTTCTTACCATGATTATCATTTTACCCGCTGGCCGTTAACTGCGCCCTTTTGGGATACACCAAAAAAACGGAAGCTTCGTGTTTTTGCAGCCTTGGGTGAGTAAATTGTGCATAATTTGCTGCATTACTACCGAACCTGGTTCAAAATTTCTGTGTAATCTCCTTACTGAGCTTTGTTGCACTATTCGGTTTTCAAAACCTTTCGACAGTCGCGTATCCCCTTGTTCCAACGGTCTGATTGGATGTTTCTATCATATGAACTGCCTAAATGAACACACTTGCATGGTCTAATTTTCTACCCTTTATTTTGATTGCTATTTGTTCCGATATTAGCGAGCTTCTTCACTGTTTACCAGGCAAACTGATGCAACGGTTAAATCTTCACGTTTGCTTGGTGAAGCCCTTTCTCTTCATACTCCGCTGTACAAAATCGTGACTTATTAATGTATTTCGGAGGTCGGAACCATATTGGGATTGTTGCTACGAAGAATTTACTATGGAGAGTAATTTAGCAAGTCTCGGGCCACTCAGCTGAACACCCAAAAGCTGATGCAAATTCCAACATTTAAATTTGGATTTTCACCTGTTGCACAGGAATAATTGAGGTTAGAGATCTTCAATACTGTCCACATATTTCATGTGTTCCGTGAAACACGCCTGCCATATCTGAATTCGGGGGTTGATGCACGGTCGGCTGTGAATCAAGCGCAATAAATGGCTTTGTGAAAATAGCGAACCCACGAATCTGCCATGGTGTACACATTACTGCTCCTCTCCCTCAAGTTTTGTATGTGAAGTCACCTAATAAATGGCTTTGTGAAAATAGCGAACCCACGAATCTGCCATGGTGTACACATTACTGCTCCTCTCCCTCAAGTTTTGTCTGTTGAAGTCACCTGGTCCTTTCATGAGCACCCTCAAATTCAAGCCACCTTTGTCGTAACAACCCATATTTGTGAGTTTGCCGCCTGCATCTCCAACCCTTGTCTGGATGTCAGCATCCTTTCTGTGTGTATACTGGCAACACAAAGGACGCGTCTTCACATCTGGTTTTCCATATGCGGACACCCGAAGGTCAGCCTGAAAGGCCCGTTTTCCCAACCAAATTCATATGATCGGACACACATTGCAAACGTGCACGTGGATATCAAAATCTTGGAAAACCTGCCAATGTACTGTAAACTAATTATTACTCGAGATTTGTTATCTAGTTAACCATTTCCTGTCTCGCTAGGGGGTATAAAAGCTGGCATATTTTCCCTAGATAATAAACTCCGGACTTCATTGGAAAACCAGTCGCTTACGTGGGACCATTCGTGTGTACCTGGAGGCGTTGGACACAGGTTTTGTTTTAGCCCTCGTCAACTGCATAGGCCTCCTCATAAGATTCTGAACCACCTATGCTAACGAAGTAGCTGCATAATGATGTGAACTCCACTTAGGCTTCTTGAGGGTGTTTTGTAGGTATATTGATGATAAATCATTTCTATCTACGAAAACAAACATAATATACTTACTTTTTGTTAAACTTCTGAGTACTTCAGGGCTCATGAAAACTTATCATACACACATGAGATAGGCATATCCAGATAAAGTAATTTCCAATAATTTAAAAAGGCATTTTTTACCGTTTCAAGAATGTAAACTGAATTTGAAAACGCAGATATGCAGCACCATAAAGTCTGCGGAAAAACTTGAACCGCTTTACAATTGCAGAGGAAACTTTAGGGTATGAGGAAGCGAGGTGATGCATTTAGTGAGTCGGGTACGTTCAACCGGACAACTAAAATTGACTCCTCTTAAAACATCACCATTTTCGCGAAAATATTTGCGAATCCATAAAACTTCCTTTGGCTCTTATTATTCCACATAAGTGCTGGGGAACTTCACGCAAAGTCAATTGACACCATCCAGAAATTTAGGAAATACGAGTGGTAGACCTTATGGCCATCAAGATTACTTATGACGCTAATTTAATTAAGCATTCACCAAATAATTGTTTTGGAGCATAGGTTCTCAAAATGTACCTGGGTATGAGACCAACAGAGGGTGTGATCTACTTGCAGCCGGCAAACATGGAATATTTGTTAGATACAATTATACCAACAGGGCTCAATTATGGACCGATGCGACGAATAAAAGATTGGATATCCTGCTCTCTGTGGCATAACTTGTCAAGCAATATGCGGACGTGCTGTGCCCTTCTACTATGGTAATGTTTCATAGCCAAAATTATCAAAACCCTCCACTTTCGAGCCGCTACGTCCCAAGTATTGGGGTGCTATCTATTTTAGCAGGTTATTCGGTTGAGTTTGCTTTATCCAGTCATAACCCTTTCAGATTATATGGAAATATTTGTTTAAACCTGGGTCATTAGGAAAGAGCTCATGATTTTTGAGGAAGATGGTTGCAAAATGTCATAATTCACTTGCATTTCCCGTGTCTACATTTGCTTCGGGAAACTAGAAGAGATAAAACTGGGAGCTGCAAAAGTGCGCATGGTTAAAAATGCACTCTCAGTGTGTCTGCTAAATGAGCCAAATCAAACACATATTCTGAGACTTCATCTTACAATATGCTTTAAGTATTCATTATTGTCACCATAGTGCGCATCGCTGTTCTATTCTGAAATAAAATGGGCCTATCGAATGCGCAAATTTATGGATTACACGGCCTAGAAAATTAAAAATGGGAACGTTGAGCAGTTGGGGCAAAATGTACACAAGCAAGAGGAAAATCATTTGAACCGTCAAA
This sequence comes from Opisthorchis viverrini, assembly GCF_000715545.1. Taxonomy (NCBI): domain Eukaryota; kingdom Metazoa; phylum Platyhelminthes; class Trematoda; order Opisthorchiida; family Opisthorchiidae; genus Opisthorchis; species Opisthorchis viverrini. The sequence continues at coordinate 113,173 of NW_008752305.1, forward strand.
AGGAATCCGAGCCCCAAACTACTAACTTAACAGCACAGGGCACCAAGTTGAAAATTTTAGATTCTTTCAAAATTTGCACATGGAATGGTTGGTATTCCTGAAGTTCACTGGATTATCCACCCTCAAGAAGAATTACAACTTGGGCATGAAGATTGCTTAAAAGTAAACTTAATTGTTTTGCGTCCATATATGCTTCCGGTTGACCGGGATCCGATGGACTAACTGACGACGACGTCGGGAAGCAGTTTTCCAGGTGTGTGGAAATGTCCTGGAGGCGTGGAGG
>NW_008752305.1:114360-117752 GCF_000715545.1 Opisthorchis viverrini
TAGGCTTCTTGAGGGTGTTTTGTAGGTATATTGATGATAAATCATTTCTATCTACGAAAACAAACATAATATACTTACTTTTTGTTAAACTTCTGAGTACTTCAGGGCTCATGAAAACTTATCATACACACATGAAATAAGCATATCCAGATAAAGTAATTTCCAATAATTTAAAAAGGCATTTTTTACCGTTTCAAGAATGTAAACTGAATTTGAAAACGCAGATTTGCGGCACCATAAAGTCTGCGGGAAAACTTGAACCGCTTTACAATTGTAGAGGAAACTTTAGGGTATGAAGAAGCAAGGTGATGCATTTAGTAAGTCGGATACGTTCAACCTGACAACTAAAATGGACTCCTCTTAAAACATCACCATTTTCGCGAAAATATTTGCGAATCCATAAAACTTGTGCTCTATCTAGTCATAACCCTATCAGTTTATCTGGGGCTTTTAAATATTTGTTTACAACTGAGTGATTAGGAAAGAGCTCATGCATTTGAGGAAGATGGACGCAAAATGTCGCAGTTCACTTGCATTTTTCGTGTCTACATTTGCTTCGTAAAACTAAAAGAGATAAAACTGGGAGCTGCAAAAGTGCGCATGTAGACTCATTTAGTGGTTAAAAATACACTCTCAGTATGTCTGCTAAATGAGGCACATCAAACACATATTCCGAGACTTCATCTTACAATATGATTTAAGTATTCATTATTGTTTTTCTATAGAGGAAAATGTTGGTAGCTCAGGTATCGTAGATGGTGGTCGTTGGCTGGTTCGCACAACCACCAATCCACCGCTACGCACTACTACGCTCCACAATAACGCACTGATGATGTCACCTCGATTGGTGATGAAACGTTTGCAATCAAATTGCCCAGCTCAGCGAACAAGCCAAAGACCACCATTCATTATTGTCACCATAGTGCGCCTCGCTCTTCTATTCTGAAATAAAATGGGCCTATTGAATGCGCAAATGTACGGTTTACACGGCCTAAAAAAATTAAAAATTGGAACGTTGAGCAGTTGGGGCAAAATTTACACAAGCAAGAGGGAAATCATTTGAACCGTCAAAAGGAATCTGAGCCCCAAACTACTAACTTAACAGCACAGGGCACCAAGCTGAAAATTTTAGGTTCTTTCAAAACCTGCACATGGAATGGTTTGTATTCCTGAAGTTCACTGGATTATCCACCCTCAAGAAGAATTACAGCTCGGCATGAAGATTGCTTGAAAATAAACTTAATTGTTTTGCGTCGATATATGCTTGACAGTCCTTTCTATTACAAGGCAGTTCTTGTCCTTCGAGAAACGGAGTGACAACAAAAACAAATGTCAGTATTTTGCCGTCGCTGCTGCGCTCCTTTTATGAGACATGATTCGTTATCTAATCCGCTGTGAAATATTTGACGAAAATTCCGTTTTGTAGGAACGCTAATTCATCTCAGAAGCAGAAGACCCGTAGACCTTCCTTTATTGGGAATCATAGTACGTAAGTGTGCCACATAACTCCAAAAACTCACCGTCTGGCAATCTGGAATGGTGTTTAGAATGGTCGATCGTTAACAATAGGTCATTGGTCGCAAGAAAAATAACTTCCCTTTTCGTTATCCAGTATCTGGCATCCTAGTTGTTTACATTTAATTTCACAAATCCAAGTTACATCTTACCCAATACGAAATAATTCAAATGTCCTCCAAATGCTCGACTAGCAGTATTAAAATTCATATTGTACAAGCAGTAATTGTGAGCAATCAGACTATCTTATATCACCGTACACATTAGTTTTGATGAATATATTGCAACTGACCTCCGGTCTAAATAGAGCGTTGTTGTTTTCAAGTAATCGAGCTGAAACCGCAGCCCATGACCCAACCATTTGGTGATCAAACTTCCACAGGTGAAAGAAGGAAAGCCCTTCGGCACGGAGTTGTTTATTGGAAAACACCAACAACTACCGTACAGACTACAGGCAAGAAATTAAAACTCCCATTTGCAACTTGTTTTCAAAACTGAATTTCTGTCTTCTCTTCAAAACGTCCTATTATACTTCTTGCGTATTCATGGATGCAATCCTGAACGAATGCTCCTTAGCAGTCTCAAACATTCTGTTATGAACCTTTCCGTCCATTATGCGCGATGCGGAGTGACGAGAGAACCACATAACACTTGCATGCCTCTTTGGTACCATCCACCTCCATGCGATTAGATCGGTAGAATTCTCTATGTTCGTGCATTTGTGGTGTGGTTGTATCGTACGGGATTGTTAATTTATTCATGTTCGTGTTGCGCTGGATTACGCTACTATAAGACGTGTATATCAATGCCGAAATTTCCACCATCTGCGTAAGCCTGCAAACGAGATTACACTTGTCTACGTACCCGGCGATTTCGCTCCAGACAATCTCTGCATCATGAATGCCGATTCCCTCGATGAAGGACCATTTGCGCATGAATGTGCTTGTGCTATCAGAATAATATCGCGCGCAGGAAGACAATGTTCTTATCTTCGTGTTTCAAAATTTCGAATAGCCTAATATGAAAGCAGCGTTCAAAATAGATGAAAGTTATCCGGGATATTATCTGAAGTAGGATACAACCCACACATCAGTCTGCAAACCAAATGTTACGTTTTCAAGGGGGCTATGTTGTTGCGGTTCACACATTCGGATGCTGGCGGTCCTAATTATTGCAACCAATTAGAAGTATTTGCCCTCAACCACATTGAACACATGTGGCATTCATCCCGACAAGGTTTTTAATCAATATACCGGTTGACTGACGACTATGTTCCAAGTCAAACACAGGACATTCAGTTTTGTTGCCGGAAAGCAGGTTTTGACGCAATGATTACTATCAGCCAATTAGGTGTATTTCTGGCCGCTTATTGATGTATTTTATTCTCGTGTGCATCGCTGCACATATTCATATTCGCTGCACACTGCACAAAATTGCTTTTTTCAAACTAAGCTCCACAATAAAGAGCAAAACACTCGAGATTGGCTTGTCTACGACGTGTTTGTCATAGAAACGGCGCGACAAATTATATATATACCGGTTTTATCACAAAATGCTGTTAACGCCTTAGAAAAATCTGTGTGGTATTTGTATCCACTGTAACATCGCTGTTACAAATCCTGCCGTGTAAATTTTCACTGCATGGTCTGAAAATGTCTTGCAGGTGACTTGTGTAGAATGACGGATCGCGCATAAAACACATCAGGAACCACCTCTCTCATTACTTCTATAATTTAAATCTGATGAAATTTATTTGGGCACAAAGCCCGAAACTTCCGAGGGGCACAAACCTTGGTAAACAAAATCTTGTTGGAACTAACTTGCTCCTCACGTATTAGGGGTCTCAATCAACAATGGTACGCATTTGTCTATGCCCG
>NW_008752305.1:118149-122528 GCF_000715545.1 Opisthorchis viverrini
GACTACGTTTCACTGATTTCTCGTCATAAAAATCTTCGATTGAAGCACATGCCGTCCTTTTCATCTTATTATCCTGGGTGCTGCTAGCAATGTTGTATGCATTTCGTCGATCGGAATGATGGATTTTGTTCGGGAGTGATTCAGCTGTACGCAGTCTTCCTCATTTGGCAAGTGATCGAAATACCTTTTGTCTGTCCAGTGTGAATGCGGTGAATCGATTGTTTTCTGGAGTTCATAAGATTCTTCAGCCCGTTTCAAAGAGCCTTCCTTTCCTTGTTGAAGATGAAATGCAGGTTGGTTATTGGATATGTTGTTGGATCTTTTCAAATTTTGTGCTTTACTGTGCAATGCAAAACTAAAAATTCATTATTTAAGATCTCCATTGCATCTGGCAAGTACAAGCAGGTAATGTATGACTTTAGGGTTTCTACAATATTCACAGGATGTAAAAGAGGCTGTCCGTCAGGGGCCACAATACGCGGAATCGTGGTTAGATTAGATAAGCAGTTCCTGTGAACAGACGCTCTAGGCATCTTGGTTTGGAAAGAGTTGGCTATGGCGAGACAAAACCCCAGATTTCTGGTGGGTAGCTTGCCGGCACTCCTCCCACCGTGAGCGTTTAATGGGGAGACTAACGATTATTAGTTACTTCATCAACTTATGCAGATAAAGATGTGAACCAATGACAACTTGATACAAAATGAAATACTCTGGGGGCAGATTTGCAAAGCACCATAAGTGAAAAGGACCATGATAAATTAATGGTAGTTGCCGGGCAGGGATTCTGACATGGACACAATGTGCACACTGGAGGGCTGCAGGTGAATTCGCATAGACGTTGATATACCGTAGGTCTTGTACAACCAGTTTAGTTGTGTGACCCAGGCTTCGATATACTTTGTTACCCGGATTATTAGGCGAAGAGGAAGGGATGTCACTCGTGCCGGCAGGTATCTAAACTTGGTGCAAACAGTGAGGATTGGCGGTGTGGGATGTGGGCAGACACCGACTGAGAACTGGAGACGCAACTTGGCACTCAATGTGCCCAGGCAACTTGCTGGTGCAAACGGTGTATTCGACCGGCCTTATCAATTGGAAGGCAATTTTTGGAAGCCTGTATTCTCAGGAGACCAGGATCCGTGATGATTAAAGCCTGAGGCAAAGAAATAAGTGATTATATAAAAAAGCGCGAGATTTTCGCGAGCACAGGCGTGAAGAAAAGTGCCATTTTTTATTATTCCGTCTGTATTCCAAACTGGCGAATGATCTCCAAATCAGGCAATCGGCAGAACACATCTTTCACAATTAAGAACACTGAATATTAATTTAGTCGTAATATAATTAGTTTGCCTGGGCCAACATTCACCTCCCAACGCTTGAATCTTCGGTTGACGGATGCACTGCTGACGATGGCCGTGTACGATCAAGTTATAACAATCCAGAACTAGAACAAACAACTATTCTAGAAACCATGCCTTTGTGTACTTGGAGAGCTGGTCTGTGGATGAATAAAGACGTTTCACAAATGGATCAACCTCTTGCGTACCAAGGGAACAGGACAACTTTGGCATGGAACGCCGTCAGCAGGGATGTTGTGTGTCGTCGAGTGTCACAAGATGGCACACACAGTGTGCATCGAACCCACAACCTACTTCCGCATAGAGCCTACTGTCCAGGTGCAAGAACCGAAGTAAGTGAATAAGTAAGTAAATGAGTGTGGTAGTCTGTGGGTGGCGCCGACCGTTAATAGATGATACACGCGAAGCGCCTCACGTCATATAACATATGTCTACGTCGAAAGTAGGAGAGACAAAATCCTTGAGCCCAATGTACCCTTGTCATGTGACGGCTAGGAAAAATTGATCTATCATAATAATGACAGAAAACGTGTCACGCGGGTCAAGGTACCAGTGATGCCACATCAATAAGCGACAATTATTGGAGTGGTTATTGAACTTATCATGACCAACCATGACGCGCTAGGGGTGTTCCCAATTGATCGCGCTGCTATGATTTAAGAATGAAGAGCTCAGGATTTGCTCAAAGCATCTGTACACGAAGCTAGACTAACGATTGTACCCGTTCACTTGCAAACAAACGGCCTATCTACACGTAATAACCGAGCATTTTTGTAGTGATAGTTGGACAGGAATTTTGGCAGGGAGTTGAATTCTCCGATGGCGAGGTGAGCACATCGTGTGTTGATCCTTGTACCGCTCGAAAGTTCCTAATTCATAACGATGTCGATACTCAGAGACTCCAGTTGACCAGGTTATCGTGTTGTGACCCACACCCTGCATGTCCAGAGAACAACTAGGAGAGAAAAAGATGTCAACTGAAGAAAACTCGAATGCATCTCGGAAAATGAGTGGCCGTGCTTAAGAAGTTGTGCCATTTTCCGTAGTTGCGAAGGTCAAGTTAGAACATCCTCAGAAACCTATAAGGGGCGTATCATATTCGCGAATGTGGAACATTCCGTAGCAAATCCCATGTGTCCTTACCAAATACTGAACCAAGTTTTGTGAAATTTATGACGTGAAATTGCTACTTCGAAGAGATAATATATAGACTGGTGACCTATGATGCTCCAAACTATGCAGAAAGATTACTCGTTGTATGTACGCGCTCCTTAATACAGAAACGTGTGTAACGATGTGTATTACAGGTGAAGCGTGTACGTAGTCCATCATGTGATGTGAATGCCTCGCCCTCCAATCCGATGTCGAGCGAAGGTTAATGCGGAAATTATGGAACTGATTTGCAGTGTTCAATTTACCAATGATGTTCTTGAAAGGTAAAAATGGTGCTTGGGAATGTTCATTTTAAAAACTTTGAACAAAGAAGATATTTGCTTTCATGTCTAGCTGCTTAGTCCGGGCTACTGATTAAAGGTTCACTGTGAGAGCATTTCCCTTTATCAGAGATACGTGACCTGCTGTGCCACACATGAATTATCACTGTAGACTGCGGATTATTCCCACGGGATCTGATGACCCACAAACACGCTGACTCGTTTTAGAGGCACAATTTCACACCGGACATCTTCGCCGTTCGTTCCGAAATCCCATGCAAGCATGACAGAGGCCGTTTTGTTCGATTTAATTCTACCCTTGTTTTCAAACAAGGTTGTATCACTATATCATCTGTCCTCATAGGATATTTGGCCATCAGTGTTATCCTGCCGAATTCACAACCTTTACGAAGTTTCTCAATGCGGCTTGTTATGGGCGGGNAGCGTCATCTAAAAGGCTCCTCACAACAAAGGCGAGAGAACATGTCTTCCTCGCCTGCGTTGCATTCTCAAAATTGTTGATAATCTGCAGCGCAAAATTTCTTTGCCCGCACATGAAAACCCAGGAATGGACATACTCCTGAGACGACTCTGTGTATGGCAGAAATTTTCCATCAGGGTTTCAGAGCCTTCGAAACTAATGCACTTTTATCATTTGTTTCAAACTTGCAGAGTGCATTGTGCCGCCATGAATCTGCGTAGCAGCAAACTTAAAGCCGATGCAAATGGCGTAATACAGGACGTTTTATTGGGGGGGATTGCCTGGAAATATAAACGCATCTTAAATAGGAAAGGTCAGAGCAGCGTTTAGCACCCTCCGACAACAGTCAGGACGGGTAACGTAAAGTTCGTTCGTTGAAGAACAGGCTGCATTGTGACAGTGCATGGAATACTATTTTTTGGAAAACAGGTTAGGACTCTGACCAGTGAAGTCTCCAAAGCAACAGTTGTGGCCTGGGGAAACACCGGCTTAGTAATTTGGGGTAAGGCAAATGGCCCCATAAGGGAAACTCTTCCGCAGTAAACGAAAACCATGTACATCGGATGATAGAAGGGAGGCAGTTGCTTGCAGAATTTTTACCCACTTCGGTTCTAAATGAAAACGATCGGGAGAAAGAAATTTTACGAACGTGCAACGAAGGAGAACAACACCAAAATTTCAACGTAGTAAGACCAAAAGCTGCCTCCACCAGGTTCTGGCCCTAGGACAACTTACAATAATAAATAACGATGTTTGTAGAAAGGCAACAATTCTGTAGGAAGTAAAGAGCATGCGTCAGGGTTATCTATCTCGCCCAAACTGTCTGAACATACAACCGCCTTCGAGGCGCCCTGCACGTCCGTATTCCCTGGGCATCCAACACCTCACAGTTGGTTCCCATGTCTACAATACACGGCCTATAACTTTGCTCATTGATCGGTTGTCCTTCGGTCACCAGCATATTTGTTGCACATTGTTCGTCCAAGAGCGTGGCCGATGGTCAACCGATTTCACGTTGTAGAGCTGTGCTGACGTGCAAAAGTTGTTGAGTGTTCGGATGAAATAATGTGTCTTACTTATGACAGCAAACATTTCAAAATGCACTTA
>NW_008752306.1:0-3268 GCF_000715545.1 Opisthorchis viverrini
TAATCATATTGACGTTTTGATTTGGGCGAGTCAGTAAAAATACATCTCATCGTTTCGTTTATCCATACCATGTGGAGCAACCTGAAGAATGTTCGTGACCATGAGCGAAAACTTGTGCTCCATGTGAACACCTCGATTGTGGACGTCCTTCGGGACATCCGAGTAATCGACCTGGGAATGGTAATATAACATTCGCCAGTAGGCCTCGGAACAGAAAAATTAATGGTCCGCTCCACGGAGCGGTATTTAACTGAGTGTGACCATGGATTCCCCTGTTGCTTTTCACTTGACATCGATTGACCAAGTATCTGTTTACCACAGTCTCTGGTACAGCTGCCGCCAGGCCGTGACAGTACGCTGTGTCGACAAGAGCGCCTCGGATTTGGCCTGAACTGTGACCGTAAGGAAATATACCGTGAGTTATCGATGACCAAGATCCGAAACCTCGTCGTGATCAAGAGGACGAGATTCTGGACAGTCACCACAACCAGCGGGCCACATTTACCGTGTTTATTAGCAAAATACTATTCCCTGATGTCACTTCTTCCGGCAACATATTACACTTATCATGAGTGTGTTAGAATGGGTAAAATTAAGATAAAACGGAAAAAATGGACTCAGGACCAACGCCCGAACTTCTGGCCATCACAGCATCTAATTATGACCGGTAAGTTGGTTTTGGCGTGAGATTCCGCCAAACACCAGCACACCCTTCATTCAGGAGCTGCTCACAGTATGGGACTTATGTATACCACCGGAAACGAGTACAACAAGGGTACTACCATAGACGGTGAAGAGTGAACGGGGTGCTATGAGTTAAATTCCAGAGACAAGCTGTAGTAAAGATATTTTTCTCAGCTTAGTTCTCGGTGTGAGCCTCCAAAGCTAGCATTTACGTGAAAACAACCACCAAAGTTGCACAAGATATTCTAACGCACAAAACGTAGTGAAAAACACTTGTACCGCGACAGTGGCAACCGGCGTTCGGCAAATACTGGGTCACGGTTCGCTGTTGGGTCCACAATTTCGACCAATCGGATCTCGGCCTGATGCCGGATCGGCAAGCGTCCCGAACTTTTTGTCAACCTTGCGCAGGATACACCTCTCGGCCGTAGCAGCACCCGACTGCGATTGGTGAACCGGGATATGTGTGGAGTTTTGACCAAAACGAGCCGATTAAAATGATTCCTAAAACAAGATCAACTGAAATTTCAAGAGCGGTGTTGGCTTGAAAAACTGAAGTTTCATCAGAATTGGTCGGATTCTGCTGCTACCATGACTAGATCAGATGGATTGTTACCAAAAGGAGCACGCACAAATCAGAAAGGTAATATGCTGAAACCTTTTCAAACATCTCATGACGTTTGTAAGCCGAAAAAATATCTTGCTAAATATTCACGTTCAGGGGAAGTGTTCAAAAATGAAAGACAACTACGGACAGAATTACCACGTCGATAATGGAGGTGAAAGGCATGCTGCTGCTGAATCCTTGACACCCAAGGTTCTAACAAGATTGCAGTGCAGGCGGTAAGCTACAGTAAACGACGACAATGATTTGTCACCAGACTTGATATGCATTTACGTCAATCAAGGGATACTAGGAAACAGCCTTTGTGGGTTGGTAGCTGAAAAATCGACAAAATCGTTCTTATGTAATCGTAGTATTAGTGTTATATATATACATATATATTCACATCCAAAAACTAGTTTATTACTCCTCTTCCGTGATGAGATGCACACTGCGCCACGATTTTCACCTAAGGGTTTCGATTCAGTCATCAGATAGGACAGATTGGGTCGTGAAACCGAGTAGCAGCTGCCCCGATGAAGTGATCTCGAACGGTGGAATCGCCAAGCGAGTGGTAGTTTGGAGTTACATGGCCCAGTGAAACACCACACACATACCTCTTTGGCAATTCAGAACAAACTCCATTCCGACGCGATCGCTTGTTCAAAACAGCTTAATAATATCCGAAGGGACTACATTACTGGGGAGAACACAAATCGGAGAGCAGACATTCCGAGGAACAATCCGTGTTTTGGTCTGACAATCAGGAGTTCTTCGCATCCTCAATATGGAAGTTCATGTTGAGTTCGTTTAATTGACCTGACTAGATTGTTCCATTCTCGGACACCGATACTGCGGGCTGGGTTCTCCGTGATATATTTGTCGATGGGGTGTTTGTCCTCCTCCTCTAGCAAGTTTAGAATCCTAGTAAAAGTTGCCGCGACATGCATTGCACCGCCACAGCAACACCGAAACACCCCTCAAGTGATTTGTAGTCAATTGTCTTTGATTTCTTCGGTTATTTTGCACCGACGTGTCAGACAACAAGCTAAGGAGAGTTGAGTGCGCGCATATTATTGATTTTTGCATTTGCCGTTGTGGAAACAGCTTTGGCGATATGCGGTATGCCTTCCAGAATGCTGACAATTTTTTCACTGCCATCCACTAAATCTTGCGTCGAGTGCAATTAACAACTTGGCAACTCAGTGGGTATATTCATTCAAGAGACACTGTCCAGTGACCACAAATCGTTCGTTGACGGCAAATACAGAAAACGACTGAGCGCAGCGGATAGCACAAATATTAGCCAATGGCGATTTGTCAGGACCTGAACTACTCTTTGTTCGGTTGATTGATGTTTCATAGAATTCTTGAACTTTGGTTTTGAAATATTGAAGTTTACACGACCGACCGGTATACTCAGTGATCGAACTATACTAGCCATCGAGATTTCTACTCGTAAATGGAGTACTGTCGCCGCACCGGCAGTAGTTCATCGCTCACATGAATTCTGGTCGGGAACACGTCCGTATGGGACTGCTTGTGACCGCGCTATTCGTGCAGCCGAGCGGAGCTACATAGTTTGCATGACATAAATTTTGAACCTCTTAACTAAGAAGATACTGAGATGTGTACAGTGAAGGATGACCTTCTCTGCCTCCCTAGAAGCAAGGCATGTTGCCCGAAGTTTGAGAAAATCTGCCCTGTCGGGAAGTGTCAGTCTGACAAACAGTTGGATGCTTCGCTCGCCAATCCACGAGGAATGTTCAAAAGCAGCCAGTGTTCAAGGATGCCACCTGTTGCCACAACTTCATTTCAAATATCTTTCTTATGTAGTACGCCATATGAACGTGTCTGACTCTGACGATGCGTTCAATTCGTGTTTGACCTGGAATATTGTTGACTGCAATGATGAGACCACACCAACCAACAATGTGGTGTTTCCCGCCTATGTACTAGGGGGGAGACACGTGGTCCAAT
>NW_008752306.1:9087-22712 GCF_000715545.1 Opisthorchis viverrini
TGTTTGAAGACCGGTGCTCAGTGACAGCACCCGCTTTAGTGACCACATCTAGGGACCGACAATTCCTGACTGACCCATTCAGACATGTTTGACAGTAATGTATACCGACAGAGAAAGCAATACACCAATTGTGAATGAAATAATGCACTCAAAACGATATAAAGATCGTCGCTCAGCATGCAAGCGAGCATAAGCTAGAACGGAAACTTACTGGAGCCCAGTCAATTCCGGATAATATTTCGGTCGCCGAGAAATATTTTGCTATATATACACATCCAAAAGCTAGTTTATTACTCCTCTTCCGTGATGAGATGCACACTGCGCCACGATTTTCACCTAAGGGTTTCGATTCAGTCATCAGATAGGACAGATTGGGTCGTGAAACCGAGTAGCAGCTGCCCCGATGAAGTGATCTCGAACGGTGGAATCGCCAAGCGAGTGGTAGTTTGGAGTTACATGGCCCAGTGAAACACCACACACATACCTCTTTGGCAATTCAGAACAAACTCCATTCCGACGCGATCGCTTGTTCAAAACAGCTTAATAATATCCGAAGGGACTACATTACTGGAGAGAACACAAATCGGAGAGCAGACATTCCGAGGAACAATCCGTGTTTTGGTCTGACAATCAGGAGTTCTTCGCATCCTCAATATGGAAGTTCATGTTGAGTTCGTTTAATTGACCTGACTAGATTGTTCCATTCTCGGCCACTGATACTGCGGGCTGGGTTCTCCGTGATATATTTGTCGATGGGGTGTTTGTCCTCCTCCTCTAGCAAGTTTAGAATCCTAGTAAAAGTTGCCGCGACATGCATTGCACCGCCACAGCAACACCGAAACACCCCTCAAGTGATTTGTAGTCAATTGTCTTTGATTTCTTCGGTTATTTTGCACCGACGTGTCAGACAACAAGCTAAGGAGAGTTGAGTGCGCGCATATTATTGATTTTTGCATTTGCCGTTGTGGAAACAGCTTTGGCGATATGCGGTATGCCTTCCAGAATGCTGACAATTTTTTCACTGCCATCCACTAAATCTTGCGTCGAGTGCAATTAACAACTTGGCAACTCAGTGGGTATATTCATTCAAGAGACACTGTCCAGTGACCACAAATCGTTCGTTGACGGCAAATACAGAAAACGACTGAGCGCAGCGGATAGCACAAATATTAGCCAATGGCGATTTGTCAGGACCTGAACTACTCTTTGTTCGGTTGATTGATGTTTCATAGAATTCTTGAACTTTGGTTTTGAAATATTGAAGTTTACACGACCGACCGGTATACTCAGTGATCGAACTATACTAGCCATCGAGATTTCTACTCGTAAATGGAGTACTGTCGCCGCACCGGCAGTAGTTCATCGCTCACATGAATTCTGGTCGGGAACACGTCCGTATGGGACTGCTTGTGACCGCGCTATTCGTGCAGCCGAGCGGAGCTACATAGTTTGCATGACATAAATTTTGAACCTCTTAACTAAGAAGATACTGAGATGTGTACAGTGAAGGATGACCTTCTGTGCCTCCCTAGAAGCAAGGCATGTTGCCCGAAGTTTGAGAAAATCTGCCCTGTCGGGAAGTGTCAGTCTGACAAACAGTTGGATGCTTCGCTCGCCAATCCACGAGGAATGTTCAAAAGCAGCCAGTGTTCAAGGATGCCACCCGTTGCCACAACTTCATTTCAAATATCTTTCTTATGTAGTACGCCATATGAACGTGTCTGACTCTGACGATGCGTTCAATTCGTGTTTGACCTGGAATATTGTTGACTGCAATGATGAGACCACACCAACCAACAATGTGGTGTTTCCCGCCTATGTACTAGGGGGGAGACACGTGGTCCAATTATTTCTATCCAGAAGTTATAATAGCAACATCAAATACATTTATGCAAACAACGCAATTGATACATACGAGTTGAAGCTGAACGTTGACATCCAATCAAAATAACTTGCCCCTCGATGCATGGCTCCCTTGTATGCTGTGAATAGTACCTTCATTGAAGGAAATTATCTGAAGTGCAGTACTCTCACAATATGCAACCTCCCAGCATCTAATACGTCTATGGATAAGATAAGTGTTCCAAGTCTAACATTTTCACAAATAAAACGCTTTCCCCGAATCCAAAATAAATTGTCTTATAACGGCAGTTACATTCAATACACACACTTTTCGATTGGGGTTGACAACTCTCCAAGAAAACCTGCAAGGAGCCAGCCAGTAGAGCGAAGCCAGGACGTGCTGCTGCTCGTGATCGTGAGTTAACCGGCCTCGGAATGTTGGTTTGGGTACCAGTCTGCGGCTTGTTTGTCAAGATTTGAATATGGGAAGGAACGGGAGTGACTTGTTGCCTGTTGTTGACTGGTTGTCTTAAAATGGCAGGCAACCACCAAATTAGTGGAGTTTTATACACTAGAGCTGCGGCCTCGTAAAGGACCAGTTTTGGAAGCATGCCCTACGCTACACATAATTAGACGAACTGGTTAACTGACTCGAAGTTTACCCAATGTTGCGGCGTTTAGTGGCACGCCTGATTTTCCTCATTGAATATGACCAACACCTGGGTTTGAAAATATCGATCAGGCACCTCGACGAATGTTTCTTCACACTGAAGAACTGACATTTTGTAGACGTAATACACTACTCCTAAGGCTGGTAAAACTCTTCGACAGCCCACGACCGCTCTTGCCTTTCAAGGGGCTCTTCAGATAAGGCAATCCCGACTTTCCTCAATTTTATGTTCTACTTGAACCCAGTTCGGGTTTTTCTTCAAAAAGAGCGAAACCGCTCGCTGTCTGTCGAAGAGTTTTCACCAACTTTGCTGTTACCATACTACGTCTATATAATGTATCACGATATCCCGAATATCGCGCCAACTGAAACGTGAGGTGGCCTGGTACAGCACACTCATTTGCTTAAAACGTCATAATTGAGAGATCCAGCGTGATTCCCAGTGATTCTGCGTCAAAAACTAAATCGGTATGCAAACGAGTGTATACCACTAACTGACGTCTTACATATGAGACATTGGACTAAGTGGATATTCGGGGACCGGGATCTAGGTGCGTTTCCACAGTTATGCAGTTGGAGGTCAATGGTTTGGCTTCGTTTGACTGCGTACCTGCCGAAAGAGGGTCGATCGCATGAAGGTACACGAACACATGTCGATGTGTTCAATAGAAAAGAAGAGAACTTGTACATTGATTACGCAGTATTGTCTCAGTTGTATTGGCTTGGTTGTTAGAGCGCGAGTTTACTTACCGGAAGTTCCGTGGTCCGAACCCGAGCTCTGCCTCTCGGGTTCCCCTCTCTAGGTTTGGGCACCTTGGCGGTATCCCGGCCCTCATGCTTGTTTCTAGTGACATGGCAGCTAGGCACCGAAAAAATGCCATAACTGAACAATTCTTGCTTCAGAGTGAAGCCAGGTGTGCCGGGCGCTGATGCATGAAGATTGAATTCGATTTAGGTTTTGCGACACTGATCGCTTGGAGCCCTGTTCACCTTACCTCACTCTGACTGAAAGCGAGTATTGCATTGAATTCCGGATAATATTCATTCTGCATATTTGGGGTAAACTGAAATCACACATCAGGAATTACTTGCGACATAGCTCTTAGGAACCTCCCGTTACTACAAAGTAATTAGTAGTTGTTATAGAAAAATTCTCCTCGGTGTTTAGACGAACGCTATGGATTTCAAGCGTGATGTATGACTACTCAATTTGTCCCAGATCATTAGCAGCACAATAGGACCTTGACAGTGAATTTGCTGTTTACAGGGCGACATCCAGTCGCTAAACGATATTCTTACCAGGTCTACACACCAGGGATCGAGATTTATCATCACTTAGGTGATACTCAATCAGTTATAGAAAACAACTCGCTGAATTCAGACTATTAATTTTTCCGAATCACTAAAAAGTTGCCAATATATGAGAATTGCTACTTACTAGAAATGTCCTAACGTGTCTGGGGAATCCACCTCACCTTCACAGTTAATACCAGCACGCAGGTTGATGGAAGCAAGCTAGCGATTTTGAGTGAGGGTAGAGTCAGTTCCTCTTATTGAATATAGAGCAGTAATTCGAGGAAAATCCAGAATCTACAACGAACTGGCCACTCAGTTTGGGACTGCATGGCTGAATAAATTACTCGTCTGGCCTATATTTTGAGCCAGTGATGCATTATACTAAGTTTTATGGACGGAGGAATTATAGTTCCACACGTCTGATGTATCATCTAGAAATCGTTTGTCGCATCACCGTCATATTTCTTTGGAAACGTTTATCTTTCTGTTAGTATATCGAGAAGGTGAGCCCAAAACGTCAGTTGGTTGTGTATATAACTGAGCTTGGAGTCCACATAAGGTATTCTTTGCTCTTGATTGACTGAGTTTATCTCATCTCAAGTCACTTGAAAAGTAGGAGAGTAAAAAATGAAATGTTCCCTAAATGCAAATCTCACTCTGTTGGGGATTTCAATATCCCCGAAAACTCCGTATCTTTGTGTGTGCTAACGAACTTCCGGCATTTTCAAGGTCAGACTATGAATATATATATATATATATATATATATATATATATATATATATATATATATATATATATATATATATATATATATATATATATATATATATATATATATATATATATATATATATATATATATATATATATATATATATATATATATATATATATATTCATAGTCTGACCTTGAAAATGCCGGAAGTTCGTTAGCACACACAAAGATACGGAGTTTTCGGGGATATTGAAATCCCCAACAAAGTGAGATTTGCATTTAGGGACCGAAACGTTTTTTACTCTCCTACTTTTCAAGTGACTTGAGATGAGATAAACTCAGTCAATCAAGAGCAAAGAATACCTTATGTGGACTCCAAGCTCAGTTATATACACAACCAACTGACGTTTTGGGCTCACCTTCTCGATATACTAACAGAAAGATAAACGTTTCCAAAGAAATATGACGGTGATGCGACAAACGATTTCTAGATGATACATCAGACGTGTGGAACTATAATTCCTCCGTCCATAAAACTTAGTATAATGCATCACTGGCTCAAAATATAGGCCAGACGAGTAATTTATTCAGCCATGCAGTCCCAAACTGAGTGGCCAGTTCGTTGTAGATTCTGGATTTTCCTCGAATTACTGCTCTATATTCAATAAGAGGAACTGACTCTACCCTCACTCAAAATCGCTAGCTTGCTTCCATCAACCTGCGTGCTGGTATTAACTGTGAAGGTGAGGTGGATTCCCCAGACACGTTAGGACATTTCTAGTAAGTAGCAATTCTCATATATTGGCAACTTTTTAGTGATTCGGAAAAATTAATAGTCTGAATTCAGCGAGTTGTTTTCTATAACTGATTGAGTATCACCTAAGTGATGATAAATCTCGATCCCTGGTGTGTAGACCTGGTAAGAATATCGTTTAGCGACTGGATGTCGCCCTGTAAACAGCAAATTCACTGTCAAGGTCCTATTGTGCTGCTAATGATCTGGGACAAATTGAGTAGTCATACATCACGCTTGAAATCCATAGCGTTCGTCTAAACACCGAGGAGAATTTTTCTATAACAACTACTAATTACCTTGTAGTAACGGGAGGTTCCTGAGAGCTATGTCGCAAGTAATTCCTGATGTGTGATTTCAGTTTACCCCAAATATGCAGAATGAATATTATCCGGAATTCAATGCAATACTCGCTTTCAGTCAGAGTGAGGTAAGGTGAACAGGGCTCCAAGCGATCAGTGTCGCAAAACCTAAATCGAATTCAATCTTCATGCATCAGCGCCCGGCACACCTGGCTTCACTCTGAAGCAAGAATTGTTCAGTTATGGCATTTTTTCGGTGCCTAGCTGCCATGTCACTAGAAACAAGCATGAGGGCCGGGATACCGCCAATTTATGTAACGGCAGTTGAGCTGAACTTGTGCTAGTGCTTGCGGGCGCCGTAGTCAGTAGCACTTTGATCGATTTTCTGATTACACACGACACTTAATCCAAAGTTAAACAGTCATTCTTATGCCATTAAAATAAAGCTACCTATTGGATTCTACCCATTTAATTATACTCAAACTGAAATAATTAGCCCAATTGATTAAGATAGGAATGTGTGATTAGCAAGATTTTGGTGAACTCCCGAGTTTTTTCGAGAAATGTGCGACGTTTCCGGCAGCAGTGAGAGAAGGCAAAATGTTGCACAATTAACTTTGCTTCCAAAATCCAAGTCAATTCGACTATTATGGATTAAAGCACCTCCACCTGCACTCTCGAAGTCAGGATGTAGTCGATCTTTCACCTGTGGCTGCGATGACGTCCGTGCAGAAATAAACGGGAATCAAACTAGAGAAGCGGGCAAAATATCACTTAATGAGGCACATTCCGTACTGTTCGAATTAATCCAGTAACCGTAATTCTAGGTTGTACTGGAATCTCACTTCCTGTAACGTCAAACATCTCAACTATGGTGACCAGGTTTACACTGCTTAATTAAGCTCGAGATCTTGTTTAAACTCACCTTGAAACTCTGTTGATTGGCTGATTTACGCCAAGACATTATTCACAAAATGTCATAATTCAGGCATTACGTCTACGCTAGTCAACGTGACCCGGCTGTCCACAGTTTTTCAGTCAAAATTTGCACTCTAATTTTCTAGTGCCAGTCTGCTTGTTCACTCATTCGTTGTTTCCTTGACACATTGGAAAGAGCGTTCGGAAAGTTATCATTGTGCACAGTTTGTTTCCTTCTATCGATATTCAGAAGTTATCAACACCCCACACTTCCTGATGACGGATAATCACGCAGCTTCGTGTGCGCCCATTCCATACTCAGGCTTGATCACTTCGCCCACAGAGAACAGCCCCCTGACATTCCAACCAAACATTCACATCACTATGTACTTCTTTGTCTTATGATCAGGTGGACAGACCTGGTTAAATAACCTGTTCAGTTGAGCCGATCATCCTTCTGGAGGTCTTTTAATCACACTACCATTATCTTTGTTGTTGCTATCAATACCACTTTTATTATTTGGCGGGTCTGCTTCAAAAGTGACAAAGCGGAATGCGACTTTCTCCAACAGCATCAGCGCTACTCAGAATGATGTCACTGAATTTCCTTGGACAATTCCACTGAGGTTAAGCATCTCGGCTATGTGCAAACCCTCGCACTGAAGTGGAAATACATTTGTGCTGTTGTGAGCGCAGATCAGCAAGATATCGTTCAAGTAATTCAGTGACCTGAGTTTTTACCTTACAATGGAGAATCTTTTGGCCATTTCAGACCTCCTCTGACGTGGTCAGCCAGCTTCAACAAACAATAAGCAGTCAAATTTAAAATGAAAAAATCTCAATTTTTTCGACTGAAATTCAATCTGGTATTGATGTGATCCATTGAGTCATGAGAGTAATGATCGTTAAATCATATGAAATCTAGGGAACCTATCGGTAGCTTATTCAAAATATATTGCAATATGAACGGACCCGGAACACAAGCAAAGGAAAGGAATTTCGACCGACTGGCTGCAGTTGTTCTCGCCCAATCGTGTGGGAACGGTTTACAAATTTGAAGAGTTTTCATTACTGTTTTAGTTTAATAAAGGTAACTTTAGAGGATCTCTGAAAACTCTTGAGGTGGTCAGGGGTCATAGGATCATTAAACCTGTCAACTTTCAGACTAACTCCAGAGGATAGAACTGGATACAGACCGAAACTGGGGTGAGATACGGTCAGCTGTCACGTCCGTTTATTTAGGAATGGTCGCTCAATAAATCAGGTTGCCCGAGCAGCAAATCTGAGTTTTCACTTGTTATACACTCACACTACACAACCAGTACGCATCTTATCCCGAAATTGGGCAGGAAACAGATCGCAAAATGCACTATCCCAAAACAGGACTACCATAAGTCATAGTATCAGAGTTTGGTAGTTCCAGAAGATTCTCAAGCATCTTTACGGCTGTCACGCAATCCGAACAGCAATTGTCGTCCATCGAACGAGTTCTACTGGACCAGGCCACAAGGAGCTTGCAGCAGTGGGCAGATCTCCATTGAAAGATTAGTGTGTGTGCGCACCAAAGTATTTCAGTGCACATACTGAACCATTTGCCCACCGGAAGTCTATAGACGTCCCAGATTCAGTGACTAAAGCCGTGAACTATTTGGGAGATCGCAGCATCCAAACATCACTGTCAGATTCGCGTTTAACTGGCAGTTTATGGCGTAGGGGAGTCACAAAACCGCTGCTCGGAGGAAGTGCCGGGTTGCAATGACTACCGAAAAACTCGATTCTCGGTACAGATCAAGGACTACGATTGATGCTCAAGCAGGCTAAAAAGTAAACACTTCTTATCGAGAAATACACTCATTTGCAAATCAATTTGGTTTTCACGGGAGACTCAATTGAATTTCCCGTCGAACAGTTTTCAGCAACCTTGTGAGTATTTTCCTTTATGTAAACACTATTTAGTCTAGGTTACCCGTCCTTCAGGTTCCACCGTCCACTGTGAGCCGCGGAGTAAAAATTAGTTTGAATGACTTAATTGGGGTACATTTGTGCACCGAACCTTAATTCAAGTGGGAGCAGTGAAGGCTCTGCAGTATCTTGCCGCATTTCTACAGTGAAATGAAGTGTTTGTTTCTTGAAAAAAACGAAACATATGCAGCTTGATAAATTAAAAATATTTTTGTGCGTGTCTGCTTCATCACCATCATGGAAAGCATGATATTAGTGTTCAACACTGATGCTCCGCCGCCGTACAACCATGATTTATTTGAAAGCGTTATTTTGAGAAAAAGAATAAAGGTGGATAGGAAAGGGACTTGGTGCTAGCTTACTACAATCATTCCGAGGCGTCTACACCTCCAGACACTCATGCAAACCATCTAGATACAAAGTGGCAACAAGAACTCGACTGGCATCGATTATCGACCTTATCTTGCAGCGTCTCCAACAAGGCGTACTGGGAAGTATGCGATCCACACCCTGAAAGATGAGTAGCACCAACAGTACCAAAAACTTCGTAATCCTTTTCATACCTCGCTGCCAGATCAAGGGTTGGCTACCTCTCTGCTTCTGCCATTCTCAAATGGGCATTGAAAACAAAACTCCCTCCAGCGTGCGCAATACACGGCCTAACCAACGCAGCTTCTAGTGCTGGACACACAGTTCAATGAAAGTACCCGTTGTACAACCGATCATTCGCATTTCGCATGCATCGGTACGGATTCTCCGAAACCAACCCACACAATCTATGGTCCTGAGACAACCAGTGTCTCAGTTTAGCAGTTCGAACAGACGAAGTCTCACAGTCATACAACATAACTGTCCGCACTGTAGCCTTGAGATCCAGGGATTTACCGCTTTGATGACATAGGTGTCTCAATTTAGAAAACGCGACCCAGGCCTTGCAGATTTGTGCATCGACCTGATCTGTCACACTAAAATCAGAATTAATTCGACTTCCAAGGCAAGTGAAATGCTCCACAATTTCGAGTGGCTCGCCAGGGATTGTAAATGTGTTCAGTGGCTGCACGTCCACGAGCATGACCTTGCACTTTGTGGATGCAAATTGCATTCAAAAGAAGGGGATGACTTTGGTTGGTTCACCTAAAAACACTTGCGCTTTCTTTTCCTCTTCCAAGACGAGGACGATATCGCCCGCATTTTCCAGGTCTACAAGGTTTTCGTCACAGGCTTTTGAAGACCTTCCAGCGTTCGTCTCATGATTTCATCAATCAAGAAGTTAAATGGGATTAGAGGGAGAAGGCATCCCTGATGGACACCGCTTGGTGCACGGAAGCTTTTCGAGAGTCCTCCATATGCTCTTACACCTGGAAATCCGAGAATACAAAGAGCTTATTATGTTCACGAAATTCTGGTGCATTTCTTGATGCGCAAGCGTGTCAAGAAGAACAGATCAGTCAACCGAGTCTAATGCGCCTTGGAAATCCAGGAAATACCAGATTTATGGGTCGCTTATACGTATGTCGTTGTTTTTCTCGCACCTGGTGGAGTGTGGAGATTCGGTCAACGCAGACCATACCAGATAAGAATCCCACTTGCTGTTTATCAATCAGTATTTCACGAGCCACCATAGGGCGACGAAGCACGAAGGACAACAGCAGTCTTGTTACGACCGGGGTCGAGCTGATCCTCCTGGGGTTATCGCCCATTAGGAACCAATTCTTTTGAAAATGTCCATTATCACCAACTATCTTCAGTTGTCTGGGACACTCTTCTTTTCCCAAAGGAAGGCCAGTAGATCAAGCAAGCGCTGACT
The DNA here is from genome assembly GCF_000715545.1 of Opisthorchis viverrini. Lineage (NCBI taxonomy): Eukaryota > Metazoa > Platyhelminthes > Trematoda > Opisthorchiida > Opisthorchiidae > Opisthorchis > Opisthorchis viverrini. The sequence continues at coordinate 19,394 of NW_008752306.1, forward strand.
GGGGATTTTACTCGGTACTTTGAGCACTGCGTGTCGGAGGTTTTCCGGACCAGTTGCTCGATGGCGCTTGAGAGAATATATGCAGTCACAAACCTCCAAGGCCGTAGATGTCCCTACGTTCACCGCCCAGGATTTTATGTCAACTGTGAACTCCAAATGAGTGACAGCTGGTGGCCACGACAGTTGTTGCTCAAAGTATTCGACCCAGCGGTCCGGGTGTTCTTCTTTATTGTATATGGTCATCCATTTCCGATCCTTGATGGTCTCACCCATAGGTTTTTGGGGACCCGTCGCACGGATCAACCGAAATAATCCTCGGGCATCACTGGCTTTCTGGACCTCTCCCGTTCCCTTTGCTTTTTGTGTCCACCACATTTCACGGTCGGCTCGTACGCTTCCTTCTACTTCACGTCCAATAACTCGTCGCGTCAAGTCATGTTCGGGATCAACTGGGATATTTCTCTTAGATTTAAGCAGTGCTAACGTTCGGTCTGATATCCAGTGCTGGAATGAGACTGGTGGTGCTGTACAACAAGCAAAACTCCTAGCACTATGCAAGGAGGTGTAGATCTCATCCCAGTCTGAAATCAAATCTGATGGTGGAGCATTTGGAAGAGACTCTACAAGATGATTCTGGTAAATTCGTTTAACATCCAAATCTGCCAGTCTTTCAGTTGCCAGACGATTTTCCGCACAATACGCGGCCCAGGAAAACCAGGGGAGAATGAAGTCCGGACGATGGCGTGATTAGAATTCACAAATGTGTTCCAAAATGACCGACAGTCACTTACTGATCCACGCACTCGGTAACTGATGGCAATGCAATCGGTTTGAGTTCGTGGCCGGCACACCTATGAAGGACACCAGACAACTTCGGCTATTTCGGTACACAGCTGAAGCAAACGTTTTTCGTTGTTCATGCGTATCGAGTCCAGTCCATTTCGACCACCCAACTGAGTCCCAGCTGCGCTAAGTACGACCATTTGTGTATTCAGATCTCCGACAACCACAACGATATCTGAGCTTTTGGCTCACCGCAACAGCGTGTCAGGGGGTCACAAAACTTGTGTTTGATGGTGTCAGAGCTACAATCATCTGGTGCGTAAGCAGACACGACGGACAGACGTCGGTCAATCCTCCCCTTGTGTGCCTTCTTCACAGACGTTGCCAGACGAACCGCAAAAACGCGACTATCAATGGGCATCCAGTTAAGCATTGATACTTTCCGCCGGGTGGCTTAGGACGATACGAACTCCTGAATATCTTGCCGCAGCAGCATTCTGATCACCAGATACGCATAGCCGGAAGCGAGTGGAGGGTGATCTGACGATTAGCTCAACCGCTGTGCTTGGATCTTAAATTCTAGGTTCTGATACACAACACATACCAATATCAAGCGAGTCAGGTGAGTTATGACCGTATTGTCCCATCGAATAAATAGCCACCGAAATATCGTATCATAAATGAAATCGGATTCGCTACTTTCGACTAGTTCTCGTCTAATGCAGTACCCAGCTAACCGTGTGATAATAATCCTACGTGTACTACTTACAAAATCAAACTTAACATGCCAGTTGACCGACCTGCAGATTTGCTCATTTCGAGGTCACTCCTGCGCTTTGCATTTCATACCAACGATGAAAATCTTAATGGCAATTCGAAATGACGGTTTCTGTCTAATCTTCTTCTTACTCTCTATTTACGAGCCTTCAAACCGGACAAACCACCCGTTAATATTGGAAGCTTAGTGATATCAGTGCAACTTTTAACCGCCATGTGCAGTCGTGTTCTTCACTGGTTGTGTTGCTAAATAGCTATAATGTGAACGCTTTGGCTTATACTGTTTTCTGCCTCTTGATGAAATCATTCTATCGTCCTACAGCTAAGAAGCGAGAGACAGTCCGCATTACACTCGTTGAATGGAGAGATCTGTTTTTATCGCTTACATAAGTAACCAAGTACGTTGAGCGATTCACCAAAAGGCGCCACAAAAATGGACTGTACGGAAAGCCAGTCGGCTGTTTCATTGGGAGAGAGCACTGGTATGTGAGACATTTGATGTCACCGATGAAGCAACACAATCTAGTGAAGCCAACTTCGTCCTCGTGAAACCAAGCAGAAATAAAGGCTTGATATGGCTTCAGTGGCAAAGTCGCTTTCCGTCGTAATCGCAAGAAAAATAAACCTGGCTCATTTTATCTACCTGCTTAGGTTTTGATCATCAATTAATATTGGCGGACATCAACACCAAGTTTGCATGAACCGAGAAAAAACTCCCTTTGAAAACTATCCTGACGTACGCAGAAGAGTTTTCGAACATGTTTTGGCCTATCGCAATCATGGGAGATTGTGATTAATTGGCCCACTTGGCTGAATAAGACTACTGGTTTGGAAGAAGTGAATTGAATTCTCGGTCGGAAAACCCATCAGTTCGGAGCTATTTACTGATCCAGATGATGAAGTGACAAAGAGTGTAGCCACTGCTCTTCAGGTTTGAGGTTTAGCGGCCAGGCTGTGGATGTGGTCTGACACAAACGTATCTTGCACAAAGTGCGCATTCCCCAAAACCTTTCATTTGGGAAAAAATACGATATACACATCGTAAAAGGCAATCATTATAGTCAGTCTCTAAGGTATTCAGTAAAATTCATTAGGTCACACAAAGCGACTGTATTCAAAAGCCCTGATATCACTTGACCTATCGCTACGTGAAGTGGCCGACGATATGCTCGGAAGCCACTATTCTTTAGAACACTTGGTGCCTGGTTAGAGCTATATAATGGAATCAAACAGCATATACTAGCTCGAACTTTACTAATAACCAACGTAGCTGTCTTGGGTAGAACGATCACCTTAAAATCCACTTTTCGAAGCCACACAGAATTATCTTTCATGGGCGACCTTTGACAATAGGAAGGGCGTATTTTTTCAGAAGGGTTTGGTAAGCAGTCGGTGGATTTATTGCTGGGCAACGTTTCGCTTTTGACACAAAAGCTTCGTCAGACCAAGTGAGTAAGTGAGTAGGTTGCTTGGGTTTTAAGGCAGTCAGGAAACCAATCCATGAGATTCCTTATGACTAGTGACTTGATCAGTGCTGGGTGTTCAGTCTGATGTTCTTGTTTGTTGATTGGTGGGGATGACTAAGATTTACGATAGATTGGTTAGGAGGGTTGTCTTCATGATAAACCTTGCTTTTTTCAGTGTAGGACACCTTAATGGAAAATTCCTCTTGGGGTCGTTCACAGATTCCATCCACCTGTGTTCGTCAAAGAATGCTGGGACAATTGGTTTAGGGATAAGGCTGGGGTGGTTAATTGAA
>NW_008752306.1:23347-31920 GCF_000715545.1 Opisthorchis viverrini
CAATGACTTCAGATGTCCGTGTTTTGTATGGAATGACCGCTGCTACGATCCACTCCTTGTTGGGCATTGGTGTTGGCACCAATACCCGTCTTAGTTGACGCATAATTAAACCCACTGGGTATCCGCTATCTTGAGGTCGCTTTTTTACCTCAAGTTGTGCTGCTCTTTGGTCGACCTCCTCTGTACACAGTGCTCTCACTCTCCTAAACATTACTGAGGCTATGCTAGCATATACTGCTTTTGGATGTGCAGAGTAGTTTAAGACCGCACCACTATCTGTTGATTTCCGGTATACAGTAGTCTTTAATTTCCCACCCTCTTGTGTGTCATGCAGTCAAGGAAATGTAGTGTACCCGATGTGGACTCTAGCTCTATGCTAAACTTAATATGAGGGTCCAAAGTGTTCAGATATTGAAAGAACTCGTTCACCTTATCCTGCTGTATCACAACGCACGTGTCATCTACGTAACGCCAGAAAACCCTTGGTGGACACTCGAATCAGTCGAAAGCTTTCTGTTCAGTCTTCCATAATCGGGGATATTGGTGATCCCATCGCTAGACCTTGTCCTTGAGGTTGTATAATTGAGTCGAAAACAAAATGACTTAGGTTTAGGCATACCTTTATGCCTTCAACTATTTCGTCTACGGAGAGTTGTGTTCGTCCTTGCAGCGTTGTGTCTACCAGTAAAAGTCTTCTCGCTACTTCCACAGCGTCCGCTTTAGGGACATTGGTATACATCGAGTTGACATCAAAGCTAACCAGGACTTCGTCTAGCTCTAACTGAAACCCAGCTACTTTTTTACCTGCCGGCAAGTTGTTTAAGAATACCCGCTAGAAATCTGGTCAGCTCATGTAGTGGTGAACCCATGCCATCAACTTTAAGTCTTATGGGGAGACCCCCCTTGTGAATTTTTGGTAACCTGTCACCTTTCTAGTGAATTTTCGGTAACCCGTAAAGTCGTGGTTGGATTGCACCTTTTGGGTACAATCGATACCACTTGCCTTGCCCCAGATGGTTTATCACAGATCTTAAATACCTCCCAACTTCAACTTTACTCTTATTTACAATTGACGTGATCTTTCCATTACTAATTTGTCAGTAAGGACCATCAGCTATGTGTTGTCTAACTTTCTTATTCATGACGACCGTGGCTTTACCTTTATCTGCCTTTGTAATTATTATGCTGTCTTCGCTCAGCTGGTGCAATGTTTGGAACCCCTGGTTGCTGGGACTTGAGGACTGTGACCAACTGTACACGTAATTTTTCCGATTCCACTGCAGGAAGCTTCTGGAATACAGACTCAAAACTAGGAATGATCTCTTCTGCCCTTATAACGCCCTTACTTACTGCAAAATTCAATCCTTTCTCTAACAGACAACGTTCCTCCTCACTTAAGGGTCTATCTGATAAATTGACTACGCTACAATAGCTAGTGGATGACTTACTCCACTCTGCTGTGCTACTAGAATAGCGAATGGTAGAAAGCAATTTCTCGAACTTACGTATTTGTCTGTCCTTGCACTCTTTACCTTGAGCTGATTTTACTTCCTTCGCTTTGGTATCTGGTAATTCGAATTCAGCAGCCGATAGTGCGGACTGAAGATCATGGTTGAGACGACATGCGCGGTGGCACATATCAGTAAAACGTTGGGTGGTCAAATGGATCCTCTGTTTGAGGAATGACTTGGCAGCTGGGCAGAAGCGGGGGACGCATCTGGTGGCTTAACAACCAGAGATTTGGGAATTATGTTACGCTTCATGCATCTAATGTTGAAATTGTGGTTCTCCCAGTTTGCCTCCAGTCTTGCCGTTACGCTTCATCTAATGTTGAAATTGTGGTTCTCCCAGTTTGCCTCCAGTCTTGCCGATCGAACATATTCATTTGATAGCTTCCGAACAAACACACCGTAGATGTTTTCAATCAATTGGAAAATGTTTGGGACCGAGTGGGAAATCATCGTTTCAGAGGAGTTTGGTAAACAACCGGTGGATTTATTGCTGGGCAACGTTTCACTTTTGACACAAAATCTTCGTCAGGCCAAGTGAGCAAGTGAGTAGGTTGCTTGGGTTTTAAGGCAGTTAGGGAACCAATCCGTGAGATTCCTTGTGACTAGTGACTTGATCAGCACCTTCCTAAATCCATAAGCTCTTAATGTAAGTGCTCTATATCAAATTGGCAGACAGTTGATGCTTGCTGAAACATTACACTCCCTTAAAATCGATGTATGCTGTCTCGAAAACACATACAAGACCCAAGCGTGGTTATACATCAAAGAACGTCAAGGACGAACCCAGGTATTTCAGATTTCTCCCTTCGTGTGTCCGGTGACCTAAAAGCGATGATCTGTGGAATATATGGTTTGGGAAGCGTACTCAGTTCCAGAGCTGAACGCGCTTTTCTAGATTGGATCTCAGTGAACAGTCGTCTTCGCGCCGCCTGGTTATCCAGATCAATCAAGCTCAATGCCTCTCGACATAAGAAACGGTGCCTGTTTTAGTGTCATCTTCTGCCCCAACGGACAGCAGTTCTAATGCTGAGAGGGATACTTTCTATCCTGAGTTACCACGACTCATTTATCGAGGACGCAACATTGACACTGTGATCCTTGCGGGCAAAATGAATAATCAAGTTGATCGTCTGAAATCCTGGAATCACATCTTGGTGGTCGATTCGGAATCGATGTTCGCGACGCAGACAACGGAAAATGTCTCCTCCAGTTGTGTGCTCACTATCAACTGTTTCTGGCCAGTATGAAACTTCCGCATAAATGTTCGCATCGCGTAACCTGGCAACGTATTGCAAATCCAATGGGGACCCAGTTGGATCACGTTGCCATCAGCCACCGGTGGAGAACCACAATTCAAGGCTGCCATTCCTTCTTGAGCACACTCGATTCCGATAACGCCATAGTGCGTGCATGCCTGACAGTTCGTTTTCCCCCAGCCCCTCGCGAGTCAGCAAGAAACATATCAATCCACCATCTTCGGAAAACTACTATAGCTCAACAGTATCGACCTGAGATAGCCCAACAACTCTCCACAGTAAACCAACACTTCACTGGTAGTGAACGAGGCATGGCGAAATGTGAAAGAATCCATGTGAGTGGCGTTCAGTGTTGTTCGTCTGACTTCTCCGATCCGACTGCAAGACCTTTGGATGTTGTCAAGATCGCTATCCATGATTAATACCAGGGAATCCATACCAGCTAGCAACGAGTATGATGGCGCGCGAAAATCCCCCGAAGCAAAATAATAGTCTAAGGAATGACCAATAGTCCCGGTAGATAACGGAATCTAAGGAGGTGGAGAAGACTTCTGCTGTCGAAACAGCCGTTCCTATACCAAGTGATACGATCGGCTGGTCCCAGATCAGTGGTCAGAGAGCGTTCAGCTGCAGCACCCCTTCGGTGCCTAGCTGCCATGCAACCCGAAGGAAGCACGAGGGCTGGGATACTACCAGGTTGCCCAAGCCTAGACAGGGGAAGTCGAGTAGCGGAGGTCGGATTCGAACCACGGACCTTCCGGTCAGTATTCGCGCTCTAACCACTTGGGTCATCTCGCCCCAGTGGTCAGAGAAACAAGTGAGAAAGGCGACTCATTAATTTACTCGTAAAAACGTCAGCTGGAAAGATGGACCGAACACTTCGCAGTTCAGATGCCCCCCTGCAACCGAGCCTGTGGAGATTATACATACGGGCGGAGAGGAGTTTAAACCTTAGTCCCCCGTCGGACGAAATGAAGTCAGCAATGTCGGTAGTGAAACATGAGAAGGCACCAGGACCGGCACCTTCCTAAATCCATAAGCTCTTAATGTAAGTGCTCTATATCAAATTGGCAGACAGTTGATGCTTGCTGAAACATTACACTCCCTTAAAATCGATGTATGCTGTCTCGAAAACACATACAAGACCCAAGCGTGGTTATACATCAAAGAACGTCAAGGACGAACCCAGGTATTTCAGATTTCTCCCTTCGTGTGTCCGGTGACCTAAAAGCGATGATCTGTGGAATATATGGTTTGGGAAGCGTACTCAGTTCCAGAGCTGAACGCGCTTTTCTAGATTGGATCTCAGTGAACAGTCGTCTTCGCGCCGCCTGGTTATCCAGATCAATCAAGCTCAATGCCTCTCGACATAAGAAACGGTGCCTGTTTTAGTGTCATCTTCTGCCCCAACGGACAGCAGTTCTAATGCTGAGAGGGATACTTTCTATCCTGAGTTACCCGGACTCATTTGTCGAGGACGCAACATTGACACTGTGATCCTTGCGGGCAAAATGAATAATCAAGTTGATCGTCTGAAATCCTGGAATCACATCTTGGTGGTCGATTCGGAATCGATGTTCGCGACGCAGACAACGGAAAATGTCTCCTCCAGTTGTGTGCTCACTATCAACTGTTTCTGGCCAGTATGAAACTTCCGCATAAATGTTCGCATCGCGTAACCTGGCAACGTATTGCAAATCCAATGGGGACCCAGTTGGATCACGTTGCCATCAGCCACCGGTGGAGAACCACAATTCAAGGCTGCCATTCCTTCTTGAGCACACTCGATTCCGATAACGCCATAGTGCGTGCATGCCTGACAGTTCGTTTTCCCCCAGCCCCTCGCGAGTCAGCAAGAAACATATCAATCCACCATCTTCGGAAAACTACTATAGCTCAACAGTATCGACCTGAGATAGCCCAACAACTCTCCACAGTAAACCAACACTTCACTGGTAGTGAACGAGGCATGGCGAAATGTGAAAGAATCCATGTGAGTGGCGTTCAGTGTTGTTCGTCTGACTTCTCCGATCCGACTGCAAGACCTTTGGATGTTGTCAAGATCGCTATCCATGATTAATACCAGGGAATCCATACCAGCTAGCAACGAGTATGATGGCGCGCGAAAATCCCCCGAAGCAAAATAATAGTCTAAGGAATGACCAATAGTCCCGGTAGATAACGGAATCTAAGGAGGTGGAGAAGACTTCTGCTGTCGAAACAGCCGTTCCTATACCAAGTGATACGATCGGCTGGTCCCAGATCAGTGGTCAGAGAGCGTTCAGCTGCAGCACCCCTTCGGTGCCTAGCTGCCATGCAACCCGAAGGAAGCACGAGGGCTGGGATACTACCAGGTTGCCCAAGCCTAGACAGGGGAAGTCGAGTAGCGGAGGTCGGATTCGAACCACGGACCTTCCGGTCAGTATTCGCGCTCTAACCACTTGGGTCATCTCGCCCCAGTGGTCAGAGAAACAAGTGAGAAAGGCGACTCATTAATTTACTCGTAAAAACGTCAGCTGGAAAGATGGACCGAACACTTCGCAGTTCAGATGCCCCCCTGCAACCGAGCCTGTGGAGATTATACATACGGGCGGAGAGGAGTTTAAACCTTAGTCCCCCGTCGGACGAAATGAAGTCAGCAATGTCGGTAGTGAAACATGAGAAGGCACCAGGACCGGACGGTCTGTATCCAACCCTTTTCAAAGAATGTCGCGAATACCTGGTGACCCAATCTGATAAAGCTAATTGGTGCTATGTGGAACGAAGAGAAAGTGCCTGTAGAATGGGGCATGTCGACAGTTATTCCTATCTTCAAAAAGGGTACGCGGACGCTATGTGAAAACCACCGTGGCATCAACCTGGTAACAGTAGCACTGAAGGCCTGAATCTGGTGAGAACACCGGATCAGCAATTCTGAAGTACGTCGAACGGTATTCGGGAGAAATAACTCACCCTCGATAGATGAACTGATCACACCGCATAGGTTGCGCTGGCTTGGCCACGTGTTGCGTATGCCAGTCGACCGACTTCCTCGAAGGGCTCTTTTCGCACAACCACGTGAAGAGTGGAAGAGAGCCAGAGGCGGTCAGACAATGACTTGGCAGCGAAGTATGAAAGCAATTACCAGCAAACTCAGCTGCGCTGGTCACTGCCGTCTTCCTCGATGGGGACCCTGAGACGGGCCACATCAATGACTAGAGACATTGTCAGACATGGCCCAGTCGCGCCCTCAATAGCGCTTGTGCATCCAGTCTATTGTCTCCAATCCCCCGCCCACTTGACAGCTCACTGACAGTGCTGAATTTATGTACCAATCTACCACTTCCCGCCTGCAATGCGCGGCTACCTACCCCCCAACCCTCCCAAATCATCGGTGAACGAAACTGCGGCAGTTACAACCACTATACGACGAGTACGCGGTTATTACGATGGTAATGACCACATAATAATACTGACTGGCCAAAAAAAAGCAATCAGTGAAACCATAAATGAAACAAACTAAGAATTCCATTTGAGAAAATCCGGGAAAAGAACCCGGAGACAATGTATGCGCGTGAATGGGATGTAAAACAGACTACATATCAGGTGAAATCAATAAATGTCTTCTAGAACGTGAGAAGGCACGAGGACCAGACGGTTTGTACCCATGCATCTTAAAAGACGATCTCTTGGTATCCACCTGCAGAAATACATTGGTGCTATATGGAGAAAGCAATCGCCGACAAGGGGTATGTATGTATGTCATCCGTATCCTCGAACAGGATAGGGGCCTACTGTGGAACCTCTCGTGGCATTTGCCTTGCAGCCGTGGCATCGGTCCTCTCTAGTTTCATCCTTCGATTGCTGACCGAACACAAACCAACCTAGTTCCGTCCTACAAGAAGATGCATCGATCACATCGCTGTTTAGCTTTAACACTCTTTCACTACCTAGCTACTCTGCAGCGCGAAGGAAGCACGAGAGCTAAGAAACTGCAAGGTTGCCTAAGCCTAGACAAGAACGGTCCAGATGGCGTCAGGTTCAAACCACGGATCATATGGTCAGTAAATTCACGCCCCAGTGATTACACACTCATCTTCCGACATTCTGGAAAAGCGACACTGCTTCAAGCAACCATGTGTTTGTCTTTCCTGAATAGAAAGATGACTTCGTTGGTCGTCGGCCACTATGGCAGTGGCAGAGCAAAGGTGTCCCTCATGAACTTTTCCCCTTTATCGAGTGTTGCACGTCAACTCTCTACCGGGAGTTCTTATCTGATCTAGGCACATCTAGTGATGTTAATAAGATTATCCTCTGCCTTTTCCCTTTATCTTCATCAATATGATCATGGAAGACCCACTCCCGGAGTTCTTAATCTAGGCACATCTAGTGATGTTAATAAGATTATCCTCTGCCTTTTCCCTTTATCTTCATCAATATGATCATGGAAGACCCACTCCCAGGATGCCTGTGGCATCCAGATACCATCAGGGTGTTTGTTTGCAGATATCGAGTACGCAGACTACGTGGTGCAGGTCTAATAACTACTTATCTGTCAAGGATTGAGTTTCCGATACTGCAGTGAGCTCCGTATTGTTAGTTGGGTGACCGATGCGTGCTGGGGACATTAAACTTAGTGTTTGATCACCGGAGCTTTGGCCTGATCCAGTAGTAACAGCGGATCAGTAATACTAAAGCACTTCGGCGGATTTTCGGATATCTATGAAAGATAAGCTGATCACATCACTTCGCATGTTCTGGCTTGGCTACGGTAATTCATATGCTAGTCTACCAACTTATCACGCTTATTTTCGAACAACCACATTGAAAATGGAAACGTGCCAGGGGTAATCAAGCAATAACTTGGCAGCCAAGTATGAAAATCAGTACCGGAGAAACCAGCTGCGCTAATCACTGCCGTGTCTCTGCATGGGGACTCAAGGGATACGTCAATGTTCAGGGAAGTTGACAGATATAGTCCAGTTGCATGCTCGGTAGGAATATGCATTCGAGCTGCTGTCTTCAGAACGCAGCTTTTCCTCCCCTGATCTCTCCAATGAAGAGTCCACTGTCACTCGGTGAATCACGCTCCAATTAGGATATTTAATGCATCCAATGCGTACCCATCAACCCCTATCTTCCCAGATCATCGGTGAACGGAAGTAGCGACCATAGCCGTACATCTACGCAGCTTTACAGCTTTTTAAGACCAAAGCGACCGCACAAAATAATCTCTCAGCTGTAGCCCCCTTTGCCATGCCACCAGAAGGAAGCATGCGGGCCGAGATGCCGCCAGGTTGCCCAAGCCTAGACAGAGAAAGTCGCGAGGCAGAGGTCGGATTCGAACCACGGGCCTCCCGGTCAGTAAATTCAAGCTCTAACCAGTCACCTCGCTCAAAGTACTAAGATGTAAAATCAGAGTATGAAAGGACTAGTCTGGGGTACAGACGTTGGCTGACATACCGTATAACGATACTGATTAGCTAGAGATAGCCTATTGGTTAAAGCACGAACTTGCTCAATAACCGGAAGATCCGCGGTCCGAATTCACCTAGGCATCTCGGTTGCCCCCATCTGCGTTCGGGTCCCCGGGCCTCCGCTCACAGATATCGAGCGAGCAAACGACATAGCTCTTCTGGGATCTGATCCCGTTGTAATGCAAACAATATTAAATAATCTAAATAATTCTGCCTCGCGGTTTGGTATGCGCTTCACACCTGCAAAGTGTAGAGTGCTACTGCAAGACTGGGTGGGCTCGAACCCTAGCCTCGTGCTTGCGGATGAACCAATTGAGGTAGTAGATAAATTTGTTTACCTGGGCAGCTGT
>NW_008752306.1:32714-33440 GCF_000715545.1 Opisthorchis viverrini
CCAAAAAAAATACATCGGTGAACCAAACTCCGGCAGCTACAACCACTGTACGACGAGTACGCGGTTACTACAGCTGACAATGATGATGATGATGATGCGTTCGGGAAACATGGTAGTACCTAACGATGGGCTTCGTGCTTCCTTCAGATACATATCAGCAAAGCAACGAAATGGTTACAGCTGAACGATCGTCATCATCAAAACAGAATTGACTGCACATACAGCAAAGCGTCAAGACCAGGAACGCTACGAATTACGTCAAGCGGGACTAAGAGAAGCCACAAGGCAACAGAAACCAAGTAAATGTGTCAGCGTCTGGTGAAGACGGATACCAACTGAGAAAAAGCCCTGTCCTGAAATACTTCGAATGAGAGGAGCTTCACCGATAGGTCGTCGACTAGGAGCTGCCAATCGCTAAGCATCGCAGGTGACTGCGCCTGCGTAATAAATAAGAAAAAAGACTTACTCATGACCATGATAGCGCAGGTGTGCAACATAGGAGGCAAAGTTAAATCCGATTGCAAACCATCTCGGCAAAGTGCGTAAGCAGCCAGCTGAGGTCATCCTCATGAGGCTTACACAGACGGTCTTAAGCAAAGAACCTAAGGTTCTAACAGTGCCTCTCCCTGGATCGTAAGTGGCGTGTTCAGTGACTGCACGTCCACAAGCATGACCTTACACTTTGTGGGTGCAAAGTGCATACCAAAGGACGGGATGACTTTGGTC
>NW_008752306.1:36219-44822 GCF_000715545.1 Opisthorchis viverrini
AGTGAATGTCTGGAGGTGTAGGCACCTCGGAATGAGTGTGCTAAGTTAGCATTAAGTCCCTTCCCCGTCTACCTTTACTCTTTTCTTTACAATAAGGCTCTCAAATAGGTCATAGTTGTACGGCAGTGAAGCATCGGTGTTGAACACTGATGTCATGCTGTTGATGGTGATGATGATGATAATGTTCTCCCGCCACTGTGCATTTGTCAGGCCACAGCTTGCGCTTGCCGTTTATGCCCGGACTCCATGCCTGCAGAGATTCCCGGTCACTGGTATGGTGCAACTTTGTTTCACGAGGCTGTCCCCTGGATTGCGAACTAAAGGATAGAGGGTCGTCTGAAGTTCCTCAGCGTTTTCAATGGTGAGTACAAAGTTAACAGGTAAAGTGGCAAAAATCTCCAAAATAATTAAGCTAGTAAAGAGAGTGATGTCATACTAGAGGTTATGGCGCCACGCGAACTTGAAAATGTACAGCATATCTGGTCTAGAGAAGCTAATTCCATAGCAGAATAGTTAACCGTTAGAACAGGCCAGCTGAGACAGTAATCCAGGCCAGCACGATTTTCGGTTTCAAGCAACAGCAGGATGCCGCCTGATCACCTGCATTTCCTGACGCGCTGTATGTTAAGTTATACGGCTACGCTCAGCAGGTCAGGGTCATAGGTTTTCATGATTCCACTGAGTTTGTATTACATCTATCTCTTGCCTTTATCCCCTTCTACCACTACCTTCTTACTTTGTTCTCTCGGCGGCCCTCTACGTTGATGATCGTTGGTAATGGCTATATGTGCGGCGTTATCTCATTCAAGAGACTCAAAACATTCTGCTTTCACCTATTATATGCCAGAGCATCTTCATACATGAGTCGACGCATATCCTCCATGGATTATTAGAATGCTGAGACGCATGAACTACTCCAGACAACTCCGGTGCAAAAAACCGGACATTTCAGATTAACAGGGACCTCCTGGAACCTGTCATGTCCACCTCAAAGAAACTTGGACCTGACTTCGGAGCTCCATCAGGCGAGGACACGCGACAACGGTGCGGTGAACTTCGATGGACGACCACAAGTGACTCGCACTTTGCCCAGACCTCCACACTGTTCGACCATACGAACCATCCAACCCACTTCCAGGGCGTCAGTTTCCCCGTATTCGAGAAGCCAGTAATTGACTCACCTACCAAGCATCATTTGGCAACAGTTACCACATAGTCCTAAGCCTTGACTAAGTGACATACGGGACGACAGACGAAAACGAGTATCGAGTCCATACTAAATTCTGCCCGCTAATCCTACAGGGAGAGCTGGAAGTTTTTAAAAAGCCAGCTAGTGGACTAAGCATCATCTCTACTGAACTTTCTATTACTGAAACCGTGTCCCTGACTTGAAGTAGATGTTTATCGGGCTGGCAAATTGCTGTAGTAGGGGCAGAATACAGTTAGGGACCGAACGGGACTAGGCCATGAGTCTGAATGTTATGGGATAGTCCGGACTGTACGAGTAAGAAATCTCTGAACCTCTCGATCCATATGACAGGAAAGGCTGTGGATCAACCTATCTACCTAGTTCATTGGCAACCCGAAGTTCATTTGAAGGCAAGTTAATCTGAGAAGGATCATACAGGGAATACCTACCACCCAGACAAAACGTTCTGATATTCAAATTGAAGGAATTGGTGGATACCAAATCTGGCGATTGTACCCGTCTCTGAAGCCAGCACCGACACGATGCCGCCCATCGTCAACATTTCGCCTGATGGATGCAATCTCCACCACATTCACCACTGCAGCAGTTCGACACAAACTCAAAACGCCACCGCGGGAGTCTCCCCCGGCCAGCGAGTTTGTTGCGCCTCTGCGGATCAGCGTCCCAGATCAACGGAAAGATGGTGTCATCACGTCCATCTACAAGATGTAACTGGTCTAACTCCCAACCACAGGCTAATCACTCCCTATCCCACCCTCTCAAATGTTGCAGAATCCATTTACGCTGACCAAATTCACGTGGAATGCCAAAACAACTCGGAAGGCCGACAATAGTCCGGGCGCAGATGACCATATCTATTCAACCCCCTATTCACGAACGATAGCTGGACTAGAGCTAGATACCGAATGAGTTGAAAATCATTTATCCGGGCTTCGGAGTGTAACATCCTGTGATACACGAGAAACGAGGACCTAACCTGGATGCGGTGTTATATGGAACATCGAATAGCTGTTTGCATCTGCGGGGCTCTACATAACTACTGCTATCAACCTGTGGTGTACAAGACTCTGTCCTGATGTTCTTACCCCCATTGGCTTTCAATAACGACCTCCCGGCGACCCTTAAATCCCCTCATATGCTTGGTACCGAAGGCTTTAAGCTCTGGAAGGCCGTGACCACGTAGCGAACAAAAAATAGATAAACAATAATCGTTCTGATGTATCACCTTTTCGGTGCCCATCTGAGACGCCATCCGAAGGAGACACGGAAGCCGAGATATTGTCAGATGGTCCAGTTCTAGACAGCGGTCGAGATGCCGGAGCTGGTTTCGAAATACGCATCTTTCCCTCAGTAATTTCGCACCTTAACCACTGGGCCGTCTCAAGCCTCACGACGCCCAAGCGAATTCCCAGCCCAATCAACTGGTTTCGGGAGAACGGGTTGCTCCTCGCCAGAGATAAAGGTCACAAGCCGTTACCCCCAGGTCGTATTATCTGGTCGCATACCAGTCTAGGCAGATTGAATACAGAATGAGTGGATCAAGACATAAATGAGGGCAACCAGCATCAGTATAATAAATTGACCCAATTACGGCAAGCCATACGACCAGCGGAAGATGCAACTATAACAGCCTGGTCGCAGCTTAACTTCGACCTCACGTTGAACACGCCGAGCGCAGGCAGAATATCTAGCTCAACAAGGAATGACAGGATTCGCGAACATATGTGGCACGGGGGGCACTGAGACCTGTACGTCAGTTTCTAAGCTTACAATAAGTCCAGCGTATCTAGAGACGCTTCAGATTGATAACAATGCATCAGACCGATGAAACATACAGGGTTATGAAAACCGAAGATCCCCGATATTGAGACGGTAATCTAATCAGCTGAGAGATCATCGAGGGGCACCCATGTAGCTTGCAACCGAACTGTCCCCTGCCATTGCTAACCTGAACTCGAAACCCTTCCAGATCAACAGCTTCTATTAGCAACTCCTGTGCCTGTTCTTCCAGGCTGCGCGATCCTAAATACCCACCCATTCGATGACGTGGAGGACGCAGAAGATGTAAATTCCGAAGCGAACACCTGGTAAGGTCATCTGTTACATCCAGACAAAATGCAGAGTATCACATGCTTAACTTTAAAGTGAGCTTCTCAAAACTGCAGGTTAGTAAACACAGTTCACCGTTCATCCGAATAAATTTCAAGAGGTTACACAATTCAAGTAGGGAAAAAAGTTTTCTTGGAACAATCACTGCATACATACACGCTAACCTTACGATTGCAACCAGAAGACGGACGGAAAAGACGTACCAATCCGAAACACGCACGAATTTGGCGGATATGTAGCCCGGAGAGCGCGTAAAACAAATTAGTTTAGGTCGCTGGTGGTCAAGTATAAAATTCCGAACATTTCGAACAATCCAGTAGGTTCGGATCATCTATTTTTGAGCATGAGGCCGAACAATCTTGGGTCATTGGTTGTCATTCTGTACACAGCTTGGCACAACGCAGCTTAAAGCGAAGATTCGGAGAATCTACGCTTCACAATTTAGATGTCGAGCCATAATATGGTTGGTGGTAACTGCGGGTGTAAACATTTGGAAAAACTGAGCAGAAGCGCTGTCCCCGGCGCTGTGAACGCTTACGGTGACTAAGTCTGAGATCGATTATTGGAGCCCAGATGCTTGAAGTGGAAGTCGGCTCACCGTGTTCATGCCACAATAGGAATTTTCCCCCATAACTTTGGAAATAAAAATATTAATATTACCACTATTGGATTCACGGATTCACGGATTGATGCACAGGATCGAGGCTTTTGCCCAAGTTTTCCGGGTCGGTTTTGTTCTTGTCGGTCAGTGACACTACGGCCATGCTTGATAGCAGACAGAGAGTTAACTTCCTTTTTGTTATGAAAGCACATTCTCGAACAATGAGTCCATCTTATTATTTCATAAAGAATGGTGAAAAATTGGCTGGCGGTGCCGAATAAGGCATTGCATCACAACCGAAATCTGCCACATCGTGTGGATCGAGGTAAAAATTATAAGTGGCATCAGGTATCGAAACAGGCGAAAGTAGGCAGCGTTCTTCGTGACCTTTTGTTGGAAGATTTCTTCGCGCTCAAGGCTGGTAGGCCGCACGCTGTTACCGGTTCTGTTTTGGTAACAGTGAAGCCCGAATCCGGAAAGGCTGCCTGGTACTTTCTTGTAGTTCTTTTCAGGGGCAGGTAGGCTACCATGATAACTTATTTGTAAGTGTAACGCGCTCTTTCCAAAAGACTTAATTTTAAGTGTGTTTTGAGACTCCGTTGTCTGCCTAATAATTGGAGTAGGGGGAAATATGTCATTTTTTTAAAAATGGGATAAATATGCGAAGAGGAATTACAGGATTTGAAAAAAGTTTGAAATAAGGCATGACTGCGATTCACATCCTGAGCCTAGAACTTCAAATCGTCCCTATTACTGAGCTGGCTCTTATAGAAAACTTTGTAGATCCAGTAAGCGCAAAAATTACTTCCTTCAGCTGTTCTTCACTGGCTGTATAATATATGGGGGCGTTAGAATAACTGAAGCGAGGCGACGGGAGCAGTTCTTAGGAAATTATCTTGAGGGTTTGCACATGATTGGGATGGCAGATACGTTTTGATGGTAGTCGTCTGAAGCTTGACTTTCGCTCACCTAAAGACGATGTGGCAAGTTAATTGGAGGGGAGAATGCGTTGCCTAGAGACCATAAGGTGTCAAATAATTTCAGAATGACAAGCGTGCTGGTGTAACAGAGGACTCGGTGTGTTCGGGATGACAACGAAAAGTAAACGCTTTGGCTATCTGACACAGAGCTGTCACTGGGCTATCTTCCAACAATCGGAATAATTTGCTCAAATCAGTTACGCCCCGTGACTTCAAACCACGCACAATTGGAAGGCTTGTTCCATATACATATATATATAATGCAGCACTGGAAGCATATAACCTAGAGATGTCCCGATAATACTTCCATTACTTGCACCTTATCCATCAACTGAATTGTGGTTTATAACTATGTGATGCAAGCAATCGTAAATGTATGCGACCAACTGTTCGATAGTTTAAAAGGCCTTTGACGCGAAAAGAAGAGCCTATTCGTGTCAAAAACAAATACGGGTGCAAATAAGCGTCAAAAGTGCAGACAGGCTATAGCTGTATTTGATATTATCATAATCCTTCTTACCAAATAAGAATCCTGGCTGCATAAGAAGCAGCACCAAAGCCATAAATGTCATGCGTGTGCAGAAAGTAAAAAGAGGTATTAAATGAAGGCAGGAGAATCGAAATGAGTCAAAGGTGACTAGGTTCTTCAAGGGAACTTTTCGGAAACCAGCGAGAAACTAGCTTCTCAGGGTCGGGGTTGTGAGGTCGTTTTTGGAGTCTCTTGTCCGCAACGCTTTGATTGGTTCTTACGCACTGATTATTTACCCATTTAGAACACATCGTGTGGATCGAGGTAAAAATTATAAGTGGCATCAGGTATCGAAACAGGCGAAAGTAGGCAGCGTTCTTCGTGACCTTTTGTTGGAAGATTTCGTCGCGCTCAAGGCTGGTAGGCCGCACGCTGTTACCGGTTCTGTTTTGGTAACAGTGAAGCCCGAATCCGGAAAGGCTGCCTGGTACTTTCTTGTAGTTCTTTTCAGGGGCAGGTAGGCTACCATGATAACTTATTTGTAAGTGTAACGCGCTCTTTCCAAAAGACTTAATTTTAAGTGTGTTTTGAGACTCCGTTGTCTGCCTAATAATTAGAGTAGGGGGAAATATGTCATTTTTCAAAAAATGGGATAAATATGCGAAGAGGAATTACAGGATTTGAAAAAAAGTTTGAAATAAGGCATGACTGCGATTCACATCCTGAGCCTAGAACTTCAAATCGTCCCTATTACTGAGCTGGCTCTTATAGAAAACTTTGTAGATCCAGTAAGCGCAAAAATTACTTCCTTCAGCTGTTCTTCACTGGCTGTATAATATATGGGGGCGTTAGAATAACTGAAGCGAGGCGACGGGAGCAGTTCTTAGGAAATTATCTTGAGGGTTTGCACATGATTGGGATGGCAGATACGTTTTGATGGTAGTCGTCTGAAGCTTGACTTTCGCTCACCTAAAGACGATGTGGCAAGTTAATTAGAGGGGAGAATGCGTTGCCTAGGGACCATAAGGTATCAAATAATTTCGGAATGACAAGCGTGCTGGTGTAACAGAGGACTCGGTGTGTTCGGGATGACAACGAAAAGTAAACGCTTTGGCTATCTGACACAGAGCTGTCACTGGGCTATCTTCCAACAATCGGAATAATTTGCTCAAATCAGTTACGCCCCGTGACTTCAAACCACGCACAATTGGAAGGCTTGTTCCATATACATATATATATATAATGCAGCACTGGAAGCATAACCTAGAGATGTCCCGATAATACTTCCATTACTTGCACCTTATCCATCAACTGAATTGTGGTTTATAACTGTGTGATGCAAGCAATCGTAAATGTATGCGACCAACTGTTCGATAGTTTAAAAGGCCTTTGACGCGAAAAGAAGAGCCTATTCGTGTCAAAAACAAATACGGGTGCAAATAAGCGTCAAAAGTGCAGACAGGCTATAGCTGTATTTGATATTATCATAATCCTTCTTACCAAATAAGAATCCTGGCTGCATAAGAAGCAGCACCAAAGCCATAAATGTCATGCGTGTGCAGAAAGTAAAAAGAGGTATTAAATGAAGGCAGGAGAATCGAAATGAGTCAAAGGTGACTAGGTTCTTCAAGGGAACTTTTCGGAAACCAGCGAGAAACTAGCTTCTCAGGGTCGGGGTTGTGAGGTCGTTTTTGGAGTCTCTTGTCCGCAACGCTTTGATTGGTTCTTACGCACTGATTATTTACCCATTTAGAACACTCCATCGATAGCTACACTTACCCTACCTCTGACTGTTCCATATTTGAGCGCGCTTTCTTTATACCCAAGCCTGCCAGTACACGACTCACGACGGCTTTCTTTTTTCAGATGCTCGCTCCGTATCTCAACAAAACAGCACTTCTGCCGTCCTTGCTTTGACTTGCAAACATTTCACATTTCACCATATTAGCACCCTTACTTAAAATAAGGGCTTATTTCTCAGGCATTCTTGCTCATGTCTGTAAACGGACTGCTGTGGTATCCACTCTCCGGGTAGCGTCTCAGGTGCATGTGCACCTTATATGTTAGGATATCGCCACCGCCGTCTCCTTCGTTTAAGCGATTGTGTGACTCCAAAACCCTATAATCTATCCCCGCATTGTATCAGAGGAAGCGCTTTGCAGCCAAAAGACCTATCATTCAGTCCCATTACCCTTCAAATTGGGTCGACCGAGCGCTCAGAGTCACTTCGGACTGTGTGGTAGTACTAACCGATACCTCCCTTCCTATGTCACTCAAAAACCGCCTTCTCTTTCCCGTGAAGTTAACATTTTTTACTTTTGGCGTTTGAACAACGTCTGTAGAACCCTGTGTTCAGTGAATTGGTCCATTCGTGGCGCAATAACGTCGCCCGACTCGAATACCGGACTTGATAGATGGTTTTTATTGTGGGGAATGCGGGATGTGTGTTGCGTGTATTCACATCACTCTCGTTTGAGTAGTCGTCCTTTTGTCCTGGCTTAATAATTCTGGTGAGTCCACACCAAAGTGGATGTTACGAGAGTCGAGTAGTTCCAGGACGAGATTTGAAGGAGGACAGAATAGAAGGGCGTGCTGTACACTTTAATCGTCTAATAGCGGTAGTATATGAGCTGAAATTATAGGGTGAAAACTACGAGTTAATGGTGTATGCGAAGCCATGGTTTATATGGTCTTGACAGGGAGAACTGGGCTCGAGTTTTGCTCTTACAAAAGCTCATCACCAGTAAGCATCCAAGGTCCGTGCCGGAGTTTGAACTCCGGACATCTGACATGCCAGGCGAGCGTGTCAGATCTACTCTAGCAGCGCAAGTTGGACGCGTCTGAATTTTGAAGTATGAACAGGCGAAAGTGCTCACACTTGAGCGATGCGATTGGTATGCTCGACTCGCCGAACAATCCTGCTTGTGACGATCGACGGACCAGCTTGTCTTCCCGGTCAGGTAGCGTCACATACACTTTAATTCCACTGTACTAGTTTTGATACTTGAATCAGATTCATTAAGGCATCACGCACGGGCATGGGGAGATCTGTTCTTTCTGCGAAATCGCTGTGTTCACTTGAGAATCCGCTGAACAATGTTGAACGTGAGAGTCTACACGTTGTTTAAGGCCCACAATAGCTTATCCAACCCCGGGTCAATATTTGAAAAAGCACTGCCACCGATCTCCGCGCTTGAGCACCAGCCATTCGAGACATTCAAGAAGCCGGATAAT
>NW_008752306.1:44867-47266 GCF_000715545.1 Opisthorchis viverrini
TCAGTTCCTAAGCCCCTGTCCTTCAACTTTGTCTGCCAACCCTATAGACATTGTTATACGGCTTTTGAGGGCCCTGATTGCACCGCTATGGTCATTTTTATACCCTGATGAGAACTCTTACTTGTGACGTTATTCGACACTCTGTGGAGAGTGCAGAAGACCCTAAATAAATGGTTTTGAAGGTCGTGGATGTAGTTGTTATCTGTAGTGGTCTGGCTACCCAATAAGTTAGTTTGCCAGAAGTGTGCGGCAAAGAAATAAAAATAATTACGCTGGGTTGGGTATACAAAAATAAAGAAGTCAGATGAAACAGACTCACTAACAATTGTTTTCTTTAAAATAGTTCGTCGTTGGCCCAGGTCAGCGAATAAACAATATTCCAATTTTGTTGGTCCAGAGGTCCTCTTCTGAACAGTTCCCACATATAATAGATTCCGAAGATGTCTGAAGTGTTTTGGTACCAGAGTTAGTACATGAGACTCGCGAATGACCGCTGCAAGCGCGAGCGAAATCAGAAGAGAGAGTCGAAGCACGTGACCAAGCTTGTGTTTCGTGAAATTGTTCAAGTGCGCGTTTTTGTAGTTTTTCGTATTCAAACAAAAAACGATTACGCAATTGATGAAATACGTAGTGTTATAATGGAGGTAAAATAAAGGTACAAAACGCCACATATCAATCCTCTTCAAGTCTCCCTCAAATCTCCATTTTCACCCGGCCAGGTGATGCCTGAAATGTATTCCGACAATCCAATTAGACATTTATGGTATACATGGAGCACTGGGTGTGGTGAAATTATCGCCCTCGTGTTAACTTTAAACATCCCGATAAAACGAACACGCAGCCCCACAATGCACTGGTCACAGAAATGTGTATTCCAAAACGAATTAGAGGCTCCACTTTCGTCCAGCCTCCGTTTTAAAAGCCTGAAGCGCAAGGCGGTGGGTTTCATAGTTTTCTTGAGGGATCCTTCCTGGAACCACTAACTCAATAATCCGCTCCAATTGGCTGTAGATAACTGGATTTGCTCAAGAGCGCGTGTTGTGTCTTGCTGAACGATAGTGCAACTCTGCATGTGTCCTTTGTCTTCCTGCTCCGCCCACTGTGGTATATCAAAAGGCACGGTAGCTGTACACAGCCCTTTATAGAGACAAAGGAAAATTACTACAGCTGCATTTATAGGGTACTCACGGGTTTTTCCACAAGGTCGTGCTTGGATCTCCGTGAGGAGACCGTCTTGGGACTACGTCAACGACCTCCCAGACGTTTTTGCGAGTCCATGTTTACTTTTTGGGGACGACTTGAAATCCAACGCCAGTGCCCTCCAAATGGATGTAAACGCTGCCAAACAGTGGTCGTTGGACTGGCACCTTCCTCTGAATGATGAAAAGTGCGTCCATGTGTCGTTTGGAGGGGATTCAGCGAATGCCTTTGTTATGCATGGTGAAAAGGGACCAGAAAACATCATGAGGATAGATGCCAAAAAGGATTTGGGCATCTGGGTCTCCTCAAACTTGCCCTTCTCACTACACCATGAGAAATCGGCCCAAAAGGCATTCGCCATTTTACGGATGATCCGACCCTCCGTTTGGTCTGTGTCCTGCACGTGACACATCCGTCCAAGTGTTGTGATAATCAGTTACTAGGAGCGGCTGGCCTCCGGACATTTCGCTGCGCAAAGCGTAACTGCCTGACTCCATTGCCACTGCCCACAGCTGTTGTTGTCCAATAAACACCAGATTCTTCGCCTTCAAAGGTGTTTAGACCGTGTTTAACAATGGTCATGGTCAACCGCTTGGCGATTGGGTTGTGTTGATTTTAGGGCGGGCCTTTTGTAATCCGTCCTTTGGGGCAGCAACGTCGCCGCTTCGATAAGTATGAGCACGCTTCTCGCTTGAAGGAACAAGCTTGCTACCCACCGTACTATCGCGGATTACAGCAGAGGAAGACTCGTCTTTCTCCGTCAGGCTGCTCTCCGCTGGCCTTGTTGGCATGATTAAACCCTACGGAACTGTGTTTCGGTCACTATAGGCTATATATAGCCTGCAGCGTCATTACAAAACCGAAGTTCAAGCACCAGGACAAGTTGACAGCTGAAGGTCGGATTGGACGTGATGTAGCGGACAAGGACCTAAGTATGCGTGTTAAACCCTACCTGTGTTTCGGTCACTATAGGCTATATATAGCCTGCAGCGTCATTACAAAACCGAAGTTCAAGCACCAGGACAAGTTGACTGACGAAGGTCGGATTGGACGTGATGTAGCGGACAAGGACCTAAGTATGCGTGTTCAATCAAAATATCAGATTAAAAATAACAAATGGCAATAGGAAGTGGACAAGTGAATGGAACAGACTCACTAAATTGGGGAAAATGTAACATCGATTTGCAAAACACCACAGT
>NW_008752306.1:51771-77453 GCF_000715545.1 Opisthorchis viverrini
GGACCTAAGTATGCGTGTTCAATCAAAATATCAGATTAAAAATAACAAATGGCAATAAGAAGTGGACAAGTGAATGGAACAGACTCACTAAATTGGGGAAAATGTAACATCGATTTGCAAAACACCACAGTGATGCCCAACTCACCTTAGTTGTTCGGATCAACCTCTCCCATATATGTTGGCATCGGTTAGAGGGGTGTTAGCCGAGAAATTCACCAATACCCTTGAACAGCAGGTGTAAGGTCGCCGGGCTGGTGCATGTGTATGGACGCATACTGGTACACTTTTGAGGCGGAAGTGTATGATCCCAATTCAGAGCCCACGTTTTCACTGCGTGCTGGTCGCTCAGGTGGGAGGTAGAAAGTAACCAGCTGAAGTTTTGCGCGACGGTCCTATTTTATTTGTTTTACTTTACTTTGACGTGCAAACTGCTATCAGTCTGTGGCGCGCAGAGACTACTGCGCGGAATGTCCGCGTTTCGAATCCAACCTTGGATTTCCCATTGCTCTTGTCCAGGCTTGGGCAGTGTTCCGAGAGTCGAGTAGTTCGAGGACGAGATAAGAAGGGAGACGGAATAGAAGTCGTCTAATAACGGTAGTACATGAGCTAAAAATATAGAGTGATATTTATGAGTTAATGGTCTATGCAAAGGTATGGTTTACACAGTCATGACAGGCAGCTTTGCAGTACCTCAGCTCTCGTGCTTCCTTCGAGTTACACGCTAGATTTGCACCGAAAACTTGCTACAGCTGAGCTTCTATCGTTGTCACGAATATTATCCGCGTCATTTTGACCGATACGAGATACATGAGGGTCCACTACAACTGCTCTTTCTCTACCCCATCGTTCGTATTGCCATGCCTCATTATTAGTCTTTCACTTTGGAAATACAGGCTGACGCTGAATGGTTTGGTCACGGCATCTAAAGTGCTTGAACTGGTTGACAAATTTACCCATCTTGTCAAATGTGCTCCTTTGGATGACATTAATAGCGAAGTGATTGCTAGGAGCTCCAGGAGCCACTCAGCTTTTATTTAGTGCAAGCACTTTTGGTGACGCTGTGACATTAGTATGATAGTGCAAGGTCTACAACGTGTACAATACTGCTTTAATGGTTTTGAAGCCTTGCTGATATACATTGAAGGCAAGAGACAATTGATTTCCTTTAGCCATTGCTGCCTTCGAAGCATTGTGCGTTTATCGTGAAAACACCGGGTTAATATTGCCCGAGTGCGATTATTAATTTTCTGTAACAATTCGAGCACCCACTCACCCTATTGTGTGACATGGCGAAGCCAGATACGCATACTTGGTTTCGTTGTTCCTTTGTCAGCTGATCGACTGCTTCATCCTACTGTGTTTGCTGAAGGCTATCGTGATCAGAAGAAGGTGCAAAATGAACAACGTGCGACCTGAAGGTGGAGCGTGGGAAGCCTAACAGTGGATATCAGCCGTGTGGTCCCGAGGTATCTTTGAAGCTGGGACAATATCAACAGATATCTTCTCCATGTCTATACTCTGACTGCTTTCATACACATGATAAAATTATGAGATCGGGTCACAGTCTTGCAGATATTTCTCAACGTGAGATGACTTTTCATAGATACTCTTTTTTTACAGATAGATACTTTATAGATACTTTTTATATATACTCGGAAGGTTGCTGAAAACTCTTCGACAGCTCTTTTTGAAGCTCATCAGGTAGGCACAGCCTCCCGAGTATCCACCAATAAGCTAATTTTGCAACCAAACGCACGAACTCATCATCAGACTGTTTCTTGTTTTCCCTAATTTGGTACTTTTTTAGTTTATTACAGCTCGGATAGCTCTTCACTCTGGAACGAACTGTTAATTCCGTTAATTCACTTGATTGATGTTCTCATCGACAGACGGGCAGTTTGAGCGCCTAGGATTCCGATTTTACAACCGCGATGATATCAGGCTGCTATCGGTTCGACAGGTGACTAATGAATTAGCGTTCGACAAATTTACGGGTCGTGGAGTTGATGGGGGCCTACACGATGCATCCATGGGTACAGCACCATTCCCGTAATTCTTGCATCCATTTTCTAGGTGTCCATAGTGAAAAGGACTTGTGCGGGCACTGTGGACTAGACTTTTTCGCATGCCCGGGACATTTTGGGCATATTGAATTTTCAAAGCCAGTGTTCAACCCACTGTTTTTTGACCTGCTGTTCAAGGTTAGTGTTGCTTACCCCTTACTGTCTTTGCCAGCTCATGAAAGCCTTCTGCTTTGGGTGTTTTCGTATATATAGTGTAGATTACCTGGCAGCCGCATTGCACCACTTGGGTGCTGCAGGTAGGCTTGAAATTACTTTTTATCCATCTTCTCGGAATCCAGCCTCTACTCTCCCTGGTAAACCGAAGCAAACTGAGTTAGCCGAGCTCGAAGGCCTGTCCGAGACCGAACTAACGAAGATTGCCCTTCGCTCTTTGTCATCCAGACCGCGTGTCCCGTGCAAACTGTGCTGTACGCGTTCATGGGTCTTACGACATATTAACAAACAACAGCTAGTGATGCGCCCGGTGTCGGAGAACGCGCGTAGTAGATCAACTGCGTCTGAGATGAAAATGAAGTGAGTATAATTCTCTCTGATTCCTGCATCCAACTAAGCCGTTCATGGCGAAAAGCTCCAATCATTCTGCTGCTGATGGTGCTCGGCATTATTTATCCTCATCTGAAGTTCAGGGTAGAGTGCATACAGAGGATTCTCCACTAATCTTTCCCTGCTTACCACAGAATTCGGGTTTCTGGTACCGCATCTTCTAATCCAACGTTGATAGCTCACCCGTGGCCTCGTTTGTTTTCTCACTCGTCGCCTTATTCTACTTCGGTGCCCTCTGACCTTTCTGATTTTCAGTCTGTACACCTTCAATGAATGACTGAATGAAAGTTTAATTTTTTGTTTTCGTGTGTGATGGGAAAGTGTTGTTGGTATACAATAAGAGGAGGACATTTATATCTTAGTCTCTTGTCTATCTCGGGCGCTTATTTATTAACGTTCTCTAGTTTGTGAATTTGTTGCCCCCAGTTTGTGAATATTACCTTATTTTTATATAGATTCCCATCTGCCCCCTTTAACTTTAATGTGTGAATTCGCTTCCATTGCCCTTCTGCTAACTCCCTGCTCATCTTGTTGGCTTGTCTCGTGATTCCAGTGAAGAAGAGGAATCGATTGAAGATTTCCTAGCGTCAGCTGCTGTGCAGGATCCACGGTTGGCTCCTACCCTTGCTGCTCTGGCGGATGGTGAAGATCGATCTTTTTTTGTAGAGCCGATGGAGCGGAAAACTTGTTCCGATGTGAACCCGTCTCAGGAGCAACTTTTAGAGGAGGCTCGAAAGCAATTGAATGAAATGTCAAAAAGTTCCGTGAATTCAAAGGAAACATGCTTGTTACCAGGTGTGTTGACTTTTAACTTTTATTCCTTATTGTTCTTAGTCTTGATCTGGTCTCATAATCTTCTTTTCCTTGTCACCTAACTACTGGGTTGGTACGAAATGACCTTGAGTAGAAAAAAAACAAATGACGGGCTAGCCTGAGTCGATTAAGGTACAAGCTCCCGACAGCAAACGCTGAATCGGTAGCCCCTCTTAGGCTGAGGGAATCCAACATTATCTCTGCCATTATGCTCTCTATGTGTTGCACAGATTCTGTGCACCGCAACGGTGCCTTCGTGTTCCGATCTGACAGGCAGAGAAGCACTGTACAACTGTTCCGTTCTTGTTGGAGAACATCGTCAACAATGTGCACCTCACAAGACCTCAAAGGAGATTCAAACGCGCAACCTCCTGGAAAAGATTTTGAAAGCCCAAAATTCCAGCATTACGTCGCTGGCTTCCTGACATTTTGGAATGTATTAATTTCATTTGCAGGCTGAAAGATATGTTCGAGTCGAATCGGACCACTTCGTCTGACTTAGCTCCACATGTGAGATTCTTCTGTCGTTTCGGGGATCGTAAGGGCCATGGTATGTAAATATGTAGCTGTGGACGTAGCTCTGGGGCTGGGGACACATTTATGCGCTGGTCCAATGGATAATCGCTTTGGTACATCTTTGTCAGAAACATCTCACAATTCCTACCAATAACGTTGTGGTAAACATCGTTATATCTACGTTTGGATTGCCAGTTGGTTCATGGAAGCGGTGATAATTCCCAGTGCAACGAAATACAACAAATTCAGGTCGTGGTGTACTCTCAGTCAGAGCGGTACAGAAAAACGTGAGATCGAATTCAATGACTGTCTGACTAAGTACTATCAATGACGTGTCGTCCTCTGCTACCACCGCTGCCGTTCAGCTTTCAGCACCCTTTCGGTGCCTAGCTGTCATGCCTCAAAAAAGCGCTGACTGAGGACTAAACCCTCGTTCAGCTGTAGCACCCTCCGATACCTAGCTGCCATGCCACCCGAAGGAAGCACGAGGGCTGGGATACTGCCAGGTAGTCCAAGCCTAGACAGGGGAAGTCGGGAGGCAGAAGTCGGGTTAAAACCACGGACCGTTCGGTCAGTAAATTCGCGCTCTAACCACTTGGACCATCTCGCCTCTACGTGCCGTCCTCCACGTACTACTGTTTCACCGGCTCCCTAGGCTTAGGCGTTTATGTTCACTCACGTGATTTTCTCCTGTTGGTGCAGCCGGCTCACTTCTGTATCCAGTGCGTCTCGCGTAGCCTCAATTGACTGGGCGTCTCCATGTTTCAACTGCTTCACGCACCTGCAAATCTAGTTGGACGTTTGGGCCAATCTTACTGCTACTGACAAGGCTCAGCGGTTAAAGCGCGAATTTACTGAGCGAAGGGTCCGTGATTCGAATCCAACATTCGCATCTTAGCTGCTCCTGCCTAGGCTTGAGCAACCTGACAGTATCCCAGCCCTCGTGCTTCTTTCGGGTGGCATGGCAGCTAGGCACCGAAAGGGTGTTGTAGTTGAACCACAACGACAAAGCAGTGGTGTGGCAGTTTACTTGGTGGAATTGGGAGCCAGTTTCAGAACTTTAGCCCGAGTGACTCTTACCACTTGCAGCGGAAGTTTTCGGGGGACTGTATTTGCACCATGAGCAATAACATCTGACGGTATGCACACCACTCTAACACGTGAGACTTTTCCCTTCCACTACAGTCATGGATTCAAATATTAGTGTACCGTAGGTGGAGTACTAAGTCACCTATGTCAATGGATCGTTGGCGTCAGCTTGAACGATGCTTCAGCGCGCTTTGTGAATATCATGGTATTACCTAAAGTCCCAAATACCACAGACCAAGTGAGTTCCAAGCTGTCTAAACAATAAAATGGGACAGGGTTTGCAATGGCGAGCTCAGTTTTCGCCAGATTATTGGATTCTTTGGCTTTAGGAAACATTTCTATAGGTCACCAAATCCACGCTTGTTGCTGTCATGATATGAGGGGTAGTAATACGGTGAAATATGACTGACAGGTTTTAGAAAGGTTCGGCAAATAATTGATTGGTTTATCGCTGGGAAAAGTTCTGATTTTGACACAGAAGCTTTGTCAGGTCAAGCGTGTAGTTTTTTTTAGGTTGGTCTAATTCTTAGACGGACAAAGAACCAGTCACCAAGATCTCTCTCCCTCTCTCTCGATGACCACACTTGGCCTGAATGTCGGTTAGAAGTCCTTGTAGGTTTGTGCGAGTGTTCATTTCTTAGGATCGACGGGTTGGGGGGATTCAAAGTCATCTTCTATCGAGTTCGGTTCCTTAGCTTCCGGTTCACGACACTTCAATTAATGATTCTACTTGGTGTCGTTTACGAATATTCTGGTCTTTGTGGTTTCGTGGATGCTGCAACCATTTGGTTAGGGGGTGGTGGTATCACATGGACATTTGTTCGGCTTGGGTTATGAACTATGATACGGCTGCATGTGAACCCTCTTCACTCATAATTGCACACTATCAACTCGGCTGATCTAAAGCCGATCTCCACATGCTCACCAATTCCACACTTTACTTGCTCTATTTACAACGGGTGATCGTCAATTTCTACCACCTCGGTATGAGTCGAGAGTCGCTGCGTCAAAACTTGAACACTTCCTGAGTGTTTTGTACCGCTATTACTGAGTCTTTGATTAGCATCGGATATTTACCTGCGTTTTTCGGTAGCCGCTGTTTTACTCACCGATTATAAGGTGAAATCCCCTAAATATCTGTCCTAAGTGAACATTAGTGCAGTCATCACATTTGATTTTGTAAACAACCTCTGGTTTTATGTATGTGATGTACTACTCATAAGGTTGCTGAAAAGCCGTCGACAGCCTTATGAGTAGTACATCACAAATATACACATGTGTCGCGATATGTCGAATATCGCAGGGACTGAAACATGAGGCGGCCTGGTGCAGCACATTCAGTTGCCTGAAAACATCACAAACGAGAGGTTCAGCTGGGTTCCAGGTGAGTCTCTCGAAAAACCAAATTAGTTTGCAAGAGTTTATATTCACTAACCTTTGGCTTCACCAGTGCAGTTTGCCGAATGTTCCTGATTTGGAACGCTACTCTTATGTTAGTTGTGTGTAGGACCCTTCGAATAACTCTAGATGCCCCCGGTTTGTATGGAATAGCAGCAGCCCCGATCCGTTACATATTGGGTTTTGCGATAGGTATCGATACTCTTTAATCGACTTTTAATCACACTAACTGAATATCTACGATCTCAAAGTCTAATTTTAGTCCAATGTGATCTGCTGTCCGATCAACTTTTTGTGTGCACAGAATCCGTACTTGGCTAAATATTGACAAGCCAATGCTAATTAATGAATGCTGAATTAGCATGGTCCGGAACATAGTTCAAAATCGTATCAATGCCGTCTGGCTTCTGGTACATGGTGGTTTTTAGTTCCCCACCAGCCGTATGTGTTGTACATTCCAAGAAGGGTACCCGAAGTTAGTTGCATCTCACTAAATTTGATTTGGGAGTACGGGCTATTAAGGTACTTGTGTGATTCGTCGACTTTTTCTCGTTTAATCACCACAAGGGTGCCGTCGCCAAAATCTTTTTCGGTGGAAACATGCATTTGGCCAAAGCTTTCTGTTCGAAATCTTCCATATGTATGTGTTTTAAAGACCGGTGATATTGGGAATCAGATTGCTAGATTCTGTTTTTGAGCGTAAACCATAGAATCGAGAATGAAGTTAATAAAGTTCAGGCATACTTTCATGCCTTCCACCATTTAATCTACGGTCAGCTTTGTTCATTGTGAGTGTGGCATCTGCCAATAGCAGTTGCTCGGCTACTTCTGAAAAGTCACCGAGTTGATACTGGGTTGTCACGTGGTTCCGTGGAGCAACCGGTGACTTCTCTGGCATCTACGAATTCTTAATATAAGTGCTCGACTAGCCGGTAGGGGTTTTAGCGTATCTGCAGTGAAGCTGACCAACTCGTGAAATGGCGAACCTATTCCGTCTAGTATCGGTCTCAGGGACCTGTTAATGCTCTAGTTGTGACGTAATTAAGTTGATTATCAGAAGGTAACAAGCACTAACAAATGTCTGTCTTACTAGAATGTGATGAATGCAATAGTTAGGTGCACTTGATAAAAATAGATGCAATGTGAAAAGTGGAATAAGCCAAAAAAGTGACTTATCGTTTGAGGACACTTGTTGAGAGTTCCTGATTGAAGCTCCGGACGCGGGACGTGTCTGCTCTGCAGTATAGCTGCTACACGTGTTCCGTAGTTACCCGCAAAGACTCGCGGAGCTCTGTTGACTTGCCGTCCTGTGTGTGTGAGTGTGTCTGCTGAGCCTAGTTGTATGCCTATTTATTGTGTGCGTCGTGCAGTGAGGAGTGTGTGGATACTTGCACGAACATGAATACAACTTGACCTGATGTGATGAATGAAGTTCATAATCCTGGCGCGTGACGCAAGTGGTAGCCGCGTAGACGAAAATGGTTGAGAAGGTTCACTGTACATGATGTCGGCTAAGGTTGCAAATTGGACAGGAATAGTCATGTGGTTTGAGTGCTTGTGACGCGTGATCTGATGAGTAACCTCTACAAATACTCTCCCCTTAGCGGAGAGAAGTAGGTGCAGATGAAATGGTGGGTGATGCTCGTGGTTGCGGGGTAAACAAAAAAATCGTTCAGCTGTAGCACCCCTTCAATGCCTAACTGCCATGCCACCCGAAAGTTGCGCGAGGGCTGGGATACTGGCAGCTTGCCCAAGCCCAGACAGGGGAAGTCGAGAGGCAGAGGTTGGGTTCGAACCACGAACGTTCGGGTCAGCAAGTTCACACCCTAACCACTTGGTCCATCTCGCCCCCGTGGGGACAGTCTATGTTGATGTACTAATAAAATTAGTTCAAGGGTTAACTAGACAGGAGGGTAGCCACTACAGACCCATTCACATTATACACTTTTGGCAGACCGAAAATCCTTATTTGGATTGCACTTGTAGGGTACAATCGATACCACTTACCTTGCCCTAAATGGCTTATCACGCTTATCGAATACCCACTCACCTCAGTTTTACTCATATTCATGTTATCACTCTGTCTACTGGTATGGTCCATCAGCTAGCGACCTTACCCTCATCCGCCCCACGTAACCACAATATTTTACATTTGCTCCAAAATGTTCAAAGCTCTCCGCTCTGCTGTTGCAATAGTCGGAGCTCCCTGCTGTTGGGACTTCAGGACTGTGCTCAGCTGCAACCGTGATTTCTCCGCTTCCATTGAAGGGAGTTTTGGAACACAAACTGAACACTGAGAATCATCTCTTCTGTAACAGATAACGCTTCTCCTCACTTTGTGGTCTATTTTATAACCTCACTACTTTGCAATAGCTATTGCGTGGCTAAGTTTTTCTCCGAACTCAGTGACACCCAGAGTTCTAATAACAGAAAATTGACCTTGCTAGATGTGTGAATTAAACAGATTGGGGTGAGGTTGACTGGAATCACTGTCTAAATGTGAGTGGTTGTTGGAAAGATAGTTGGGTGGTGAAGGGATACAGAACCGCTCGGATGCTTCCAGTTTTAAAAACGCGCGAGTACGGTAGCTCGAGCTTGACCACGTCTTCTTTCTTCTACAGAAACGGCTCGTCTATTTCTCAGATGCCTGTGGACCAACGACGCCAGTCTTCTTCGCTTGTTGTTTCCCATGCTAAATTCTGCAGCGATCTCGCACGAGTTCGCGACAGACGTCTTCTTTATGGATGCCGTTCTCCTTTCACCTTCCATCTGTCGACTCGTGAGTTTTACTGTTTGCTTGTGGTTTACTTCTAGAGTGTTTTTTTATAGAAAGATTAATGTCATGTCCCTGGTCACCTTGAATCTGACACAGATAGGATTAAATGTGATGAGTTATAGTGCCCCTATAGGAGCTCGCGTTTGACACCTGGCACTGTAGCTTTAATCGGTGTCTTCTTCGACACCAGCTGTTCATTTCGCATGCTGTTTTCGGACTACACTAACGAATTTTGGAAATCTCGACTGATACATTCCCTCTCAATTTCCCTTTGACGGCTGAATCGATGAAGATTCAGTGAACTTATTTTTTTGATTGCTTTACTTACCGCACTGCCTGCAAGGGCCATAAATACTCTACGCTTTCACTAAGCCCCAACGCTTCACCAAGCCCCCTCTTCATACATTATAACGATTCCAACAACCGGCTACGCTCACGTCAGCTGTTCGATCTTTCATTTCCCAAGGCAACACTATTCGATCTGCTCCCCTTCCAACTAAATATACCGTTGGCCCGATGATAGACTTACACAACTGTGTGTATCTCACGAAACTCCAGGCAGTCTCGAGGCTGCGACCTCTTGGCTAGTGGTTTGAACACAACTGTGTGGCCACGAACGGCTGGTCAGCAATGTGACTAGCTTGCTCTTAGATAGGCGCACAGTACTGATGCTTCTTAGTAGGGATTGCACAATTGTATAGTGCTTCCAGGCTTTTCAGGATAGACTAGCTTCACTTACAGGACGAAACATCCATTAAAAATTCCGAAAACATTATCATCAACAGGTCTCACATTGAGAACACATCAATTTCGGCATCCCCATGGAGTTACTACCAGTACTCAGAGGGCTCTGAAGCAATACTAGAAGAGGCATTGTTGCTTTATTCGTGCTTACAGGTCCGTTTCATGCATTAGTCGCAGTAATCGATTTATAGCTATACTCTTACTTTCAGCCCCGTTATGTTGGTGGTCTGGCTTTCGAACATCCCGAAACCGCTGTCTACTCACGTGTGGTTCGACGCGCTCAGTGTTTATCACATATCGTTGACTTCATCGAACAGCGGCAACAACAGGCGCAGTTAGAACAGACTGATAGGGAGAATGCGTTTCAACAGTCGTTAGCTGATCTATCCACTGATCCAGACGCCTCACTGGTTAATCTGGACGATACAACGCGGATCGAGGGTGCATTGAAACTGGCCTGTATCCTCTTACAAGCTGCTGTTAATGGACTTTATGACATGAATGCGGCCACCATTCCAACCGGCTTGGATAGCAAAGTGGGTGGCTTAGGTAAATCGGTCGTCCGGTTGCCCGGGCTGCGGCAGCGACTGGAGAAAAAGGAAGGTCTCTTTCGGATGCATATCATGGGCAAACGAGTCAACTATGCTTGTCGATCTGTCATCAGTCCCGATCCAATTCTTGATGTAACCGAAGTAAGTATTTGGTCAAAGGGATCTTTGTGTTTGCTTTCCCATCCTGCATGTTTACGTTCATTTTATTCATTGATAGGTTGGCGTGCCGCTGTTTTTCGCCACCCGCTTGACTTTCCCCACTCCCGTGAACATGCATAACTTGGCCCAAATGCGCCAGCTCGTTTCCAACGGACCGGAGATTTATCCGGGAGCACGAAGCGTACAAACCCCAGAAGGGCAACTTATCCACCTACCTCGCGGGAACACGGCTCAGGCGAAACGTAGGCGCGAGACTCTTGCTGGCTGCCTCATCCCAGTGTCTTCCACGTCAACAGGAATCCCGTTTGTTGTAAGTTATCATGGTTCCACTTCGATTCACTGATCCTTAGCGTAATACTTGGAGGGAAGCTTACTGAACCTATTAGTTTGGGACGGGTGGATAATGCACGGATTCTCGCCAACGCATGGTGGAAAATTTGGCCATTTATATTTTCTGCGGCGGGCTGTTGTGCGAATCGTCCCTTTATCTTACATGATTTCATCTCTAAGCTTGTGTTCTGGTGCCAGTGCCAAGCAGTTGACCATGCGTAAGGTCTGTAGTCTACGTTCCGAGTAGGTTGTTCCTTTTTGCTTCTTGTTCAGTCTGTGTTGTTAGACTTCTTTCATCAATACGGTTGCTGATGGTTAGCGTTGTACGCTTACGGCCATCGTCATCAGTGGCTTAACATTACTTCGTTGATGCTACTGCCAAAAAACAGCATTAATTTAGCGACAGACTCCTGTGGCGCCCCTGTTAGTGAATCCACACTGACGAACGACCAATGTTGTAGTGCTCAGTTACCTCAAAGTATTTTTCGGATTCAGTCTCCCCTTCATTGATCGCTGAGGTGTACACTATCAATGATTTCCGTTTGATCGCTTTGCAGCATAGGATGACCGTAGGTTGCACGAATTTCCTGTCGCCCGGACGCTTGAGACTGCGCTGAATTCGCACAACTTGAATTCATGGTACTTATTACGCACAAACCTTCATTGTGTGTTCATATTCCAGTCCAACTGTCCACAATCTGACTAACTTTTGGCTTTATGTCCCACAGGTCAATCGGCACGTACTGCAAGGTGACATGCTGGTCATGAACCGTCAGCCGACACTGCATAAACCATCGATGCAGGCCCATCGCGTACGTATAATTCATTCCACTGCTGCCAAAACACTTCGTATGCACTACTCTAATTGCCGAGCCTATAATGCAGATTTCGATGGGGACGAGATGAACGGTCATTTGGTTCAGAGCTACACTGCACTAGCAGAACTGGAATCCTTAGGTAAAGTTGTCTGTTTTGCAGATTGTAGCCCTCATATGGGTCTTCTTCCTTTCGTTCAGTAAAATAGCCTTGCGGATGAATAGGGGCTTTGTGGCCTTTTACTCACATGTACACAGAAACCCTGTTACCAAATCGAGATAGCTCAGTGGTCAAAGCTTGAAGCTTTTGGCCAGACGGTTCGATCACGGCATTCCCTTGTCACTGCCTAGGTTTAGGGAACCTGGCAATATCTCATCCATCTTACTTACTTTGAGTAACACAGCAGCTGTGCACCGGAAGGGTGCTGTAGCTGATAAAATGTCATTCATATTTCTTTTAATTAAGGTGTCTGTTGATCTGTTCGCTGAGCTTGGTAATTGATTTGCAAACGTTTCGTCACCATTGGAAGAGTCATCTCCGATGCGCTGTTGGGTTGATAGTCCCTATCTTCGTGCTTGCGTTTATATAGTTTACAAAGAGCAGTTTCGAGCCGTAACCTAAGTGGCCATTGATAACCATCGCACTCGGATTTAGGTTGTTCCGACCATAGTCTGTGTTGCGTGTGCAGAGACGAGTCGTGTCTCCGGGATGACCTCAAAGGTACTGCGACAGCATGCCATAAGAATTGCCCACAGACCAATTGGCACACTGCGAAGAGCACTATCGAAACCAAAGGGGATACTTAATGCAATGGAGAAGACAAACGAAATCTACAAAATTCCATGCAAGGATTGTGAAAAACATTACGTGGGACAAACAGCGAGGAAACTGTCAACTAGAGCCAACGAACACAAGCTCGCTACTAGGAGACACGACCAATTCTCACTCATCTCTGCACATGATGACGGGGAAGGACAGGAATTCGATTCGAAAAACTTCAGCATACTGGGCCAAGCAAGAACAGAGAAAGAACGTGAGTTCATGGAGACGTGGTACTCCACTGACGGAGCAATAAACAGACGTATTGAAATCGGTCCTGTCTATCAACCTCTGAGGACAAAGGAAATCCAAAACCACAAAACCCTGAGCCGAACAAGGATTCAAAGAAGAAACCGATAGTAATGAAACAAAAGGACATTCGGGTTAGAATGACAAATTAATTGGAGCGAAATTTTCAGCTCTCATCAAGGCCCACCGAATCCGACGACCAAACGGGCCCAAAATAACGGGAGCCCCACTGGGAGAAGACTTGTAAACCAACCGACCAAGCTTATGAATACAAACCGCCAGTTGGGCATGGAGCAATCAGCAGACTACTAGAAATAGAAGGTACGCCACCAACCAATCAAACAACAAAGATGTCGATCATGATGCAATACAGATCACAGACGGACCAACCGGAAGAGAGAATAACGGAGACAATTTCAACAGCACTGTGGCCACAGAAAGCAAAAGATGAAAACCACAACGCAACACAGGCTATGTTCGGACCAACCAGAATCAATGACCAATTAGAGCAGCTCAAAGCTGCTCTTTGTAAACTATATAAACGCAAGCACGAAGAGGGAGCCTACCCAGCCAACAGCGCACTGAAGACGTCTCCCCGAGTGGTGACGAAACGTCTGCAAATCAATTGCCAAGCTCGGCGAACAGATAAAAGATGAAAACCACAACGCAACACAGGCTATGTTCGGACCAACCAGAATCAATGACCAATTAGAGCAGCTCAAAGCTGCTCTTTGTAAACTATATAAACGCAAGCATGAAGAGAGAGGCTACCCATCCAACGGCGCACTGAAGATGTCTCTTCCAATGGTGACGAGACGTTTACAAACCAATTACCAAGCTCGTTGAACAGATCAACTTCCACCTGATTAGTTACCGATTAATGCACCTGAGCTACCAATATTGCAACACATTACCATTTTGTAGCCTGTTACCCTGTTGTCATCCCTTTGCAAAGACGGTTGGTCTACATGACTATCAATTGTCCGATATTATTCTCAACCCTTGTCAGCGTTAGTTTACGCATACATTCATTGGAACCAGTCTGTCTCTTATTGACTGGGCTATAGATCCGTTTTTTCCCGACGTTGAGTCTCTCCTCTCCCTTTGTTTAATAACAATTTAATTTAGGACTCTCGCTGTTAACAACCCACTCAGTTGTCCTTGTACTCACCAGTCGTTCGTTTCACCACGTGTCCTTGTTGTCATTTAATCCTTGACCATTCCAGCCTCTGTACCTTCTCATTATTTGGGCCCGAAGGATGGCGCTCCGTTAGCTGGGCTTATTCAAGACCACGTGATTGCCGCAGTCAAGCTCACCATGCGTGACCGTTTTTTCGATCAATCCGACTATTTAGATTTGGTGTATCATGCATTGCGTTCGGTGTTTGATGCGGCGAAGTACACTTGCTCTGGACCCCCCACATTGGTTACCCTCCCACCGGCAGTCATGTGGCCGAAGCGGTTGTGGACTGGGAAGCAAGTAAGTTCATGGCTCCGGTGGCAACTTCCCAGTCTTCCTCTGTGTTTACTTTTGTGGACGGACTGCATTTCAATGTGCCCAGGTTCCTTCAGCCTTTGTCTTCTACAACACCTCATTCCAACCGTTTTCATTCTTTTTGCTGCTGACCTAAATCTAGTAGAACACTCAGTGAACCAATGTGTCTATTCGTCCTGTCTTTTGGATTCGAACAACTGCTTATGGAGACATAAACTTAGAGTTTCCGAAGGATTTGATTATCGCGGTACAGGTGAACAATCGGTGAGCTAGATGGATGAGCTATTTTTGAGTCTAAAACTGATCTCCTGAATGGTTCCAATTCACTTACACAACTTCATTTTAGCCGATCGTCAGTTTTCTGGGGGATTGAGGAGACACTGTTAGATGTACCTACTCAATATTTTATACTGAACGTAGGTTTGACTTCCGTGGACAGTATAAGTTACTCTGGACCCCTATTCGGCACTTAAGGCTGATCATTGTGGCCTTCAAAAAATCCAGTCTTACTTGTTTGCCCTTTTTAAGCAAACCCAGGTTTACGGATAGGATATTGTCAGAGACAGCAACGTCAGTGTTTCCACAGATGTTTTGGTACCGCAAAAACACGAGGTTTATCGACTCGCATTTAAAGCATTAGAGTGACAAGAAACTAAACGGCTGATTGAGGGGAAGGGTGGAACATGGGGGTACTTAGTGTGCATTTTGGCACATTTGGGGAAGGGGCGGGTGGGTTAATTTGCGTCTTGGTTGGCTAGGTTGGCTCTGGTAAGTGGCCCACAGGAGTGTGGTCGACAGTCATGTTTGTCGTCTTTAGACAATAATGCATACATATTTGACGAACTATGAGTATTTAGCCATAATTATCCCGTTGTGAACGAGTAAATACACTTCAGTGCCATATTTTTTGTCCATTTCAGGTCGTTTCTACTCTTCTAATTAACTTAACTCCGCCAGATCTTCCATACATCAACTGCACTCTACGTGGTCGTCGTACCAAAGCCGAACTGTGGTCTGGAGTCGCCCCCGGACAAGCTACGCCCTTATCCGATGTGGACGTTGTGGTTTGTGATGGCTATTTGGTGTCTGGAATGTTGGACAAAGCTCATATCGGCTCTTCCAGTGGTGGCCTCATTCATTGTGTGCATGAACTACACGGGCCCAAAACTGCAGCACACCTACTCAACGGGATCAGTCTATTAGCCAATCGTCTGCTTAAATTCACCGCTTTTACAATGGGAATCAAAGATATGCTGCTGTCCGATGATGCGAATGAAGAGCGTTCACGCAGGTTTGTCCAATTGCGTGATTTGGGACTTTGTGCATTCGCCGATGCGTTTGAATTGGATCCAAACAGTTTGACCGAACACGAAGTCCGTCGACTATATCGCCAAGCACAGTTTGCTCCGAGTACCGATCAGGTGTTGAGCAAGCGGATACTGCAACTGGATAATGCTATGAAGAATCGATTAAAGCGTGCACAAGACGCTGTTTGCGAGTAAGTGACACCAATTGATTGTTAGGTATTCCGCTGAACTTTCTAGAGGCCAAAAATACCTACGCAAAGTTTGCTCTTTCTCTTAGAACAGCAATCTCTCTTTGATTGGTTACATGCATTTCCAAAACCTTTGCCCAGAGAGCCATCTACACAGCAATCTTTCTGGGACAACCACTGGCCGCGCGCAAAGGTAGCACTCCTTCAAAGGGTTCCCACTCTAATTTCCTACAATAAGTAACACCTTTGAACCATCCAGGAGAGTGATCTTTTTTTGGAAGAGTCTTTACAGTTTATTCCGTCACGGTGACCGACATGAGCTAATTATACCACTTTGGGACGCTGTTCAAGTCAAGGATTCTTAGTACGTTTAGTTATCATTTTATCGAGCCCCAATGCTGCAGGTCCTGGGTTGATTCCTCTGCAATACCTCATTTAGAATAGGCTAATGTACTTGATGGAATAGTATGGGCAAGTGAGAATGGCTTAATCTCTATACTGCACGGAGCAACGTGTAGGTTTGAAGGAAGCATGGGCTGAACTATGTGAACGGATGAGTCGACAGTCACGACCATTCCGTAAAGAGAGACTTCTTAGAGAAGGGCTACCTCTTAACGATGAAATACCCTGTCAACCATGGTTTTAAACTCTCTCCGAAATAAGGTCACCCCAAGGAAGAACAAAAAGCTATTTCTACCTATTTCCCTATTTCCATCTTAAGCTGTGCAATCGTCATCATCATCACCAAAGACAGCAAAATCAGTGTTGGCACTGATGCTTCACTGACTGCCTGGTTTGATACTGCCAATCAACGAATGAGGGAAGTAGGGAAGAGTTGGACGAATACGCCTACACCGTAGTTGGCTGCTTCTGTGAGCAGCAAGTTCCGGAGAAACATACAACATACTTTATGAATAAGATATTTAACGGGTCAAAATGGTGCACAACAGAAGCATCAAACATGATTGCTATATGGGTGGGAATTCCGTTCAAATTATAAACGAACTTGTTTGCCTGTTTGATCAGTCACAGCAGACAGCTGACCTGGAAAATAATCCCGTTTTCACAATAAGAGGTGGTGTCTTGACGCACGTGATAATGGATTCGTAGTGTTCTACAGGTGCCCAATAGAATTTTTCACAAAGGCTGCTTTATTCTAAAATGTAGACTCCGCCTTTTAAAAAACTGCAAGTCGGCTGCATATACAAATCTACATACTACATACATCTGGCACTCTTCATTGTGTCTGACTTTGAGTAATCCTCTTTTCGCCTTCGTTACCACTTGGTTGGATCGACCGTTGTTTAGTTACTCGCGATTTAAGAATGTGTGACTTCTTTGGGCTCAACTTTTAAGGTCTCCGTGTGACTGGAGACCAAAAAACTAAGCTATGGTTGTAAGGAACATCAACTCTGTGCAAGGACGATTGATGAGGAAAGTAATTACGTAACTGTTGAACATCTGTTTTATCTATTTAGATTCATTCCCATGATGGTTTTGTCATCTCTGCCAGAAGCTAACGTGGTGTTATTATCCACCGAACATATTACTAACATGCTAACAGGAAGTTCATTCTAGTGATTTCGCCTGTGTAGTAGCTGTTTGAATTTCCGAATATTCATTCTTCTTTTTTTCTGGGCCCTTATGTAGCTTGAAGGTATTATCACATCCCTTTCTACTTTTACTCTGCTTTCACGTTCCTTTTTCCTAGCTCAGCCATCCCCTCGGGTCTGTACGTCGGTTTCCCTGAGAACAATTTGCAGTTAATGGTGCATGTCGGTGCCAAAGGTGGCATGGTACGATGTGGTTTGTTTTTTTTACTGTCATAATCTTCCGTTACTAGTATTCTTTCGTTTTTCTTGTAATCTTCCTTTTTTTGAATCATTCCTCTTTTAGACGTTGGTTGTCCCATTTTCATGCTCTTTCAGCAACGTTTGGGATCGTCACGAACTGCAAGTTGCTTGATGTGAACTGTCTCCCTTTCGTAATGACTGGTTACCACTGTAAGCCTGATAGTAGGTCTCACCTGAACGTAGCTGTCACTCTTCATTTGTACTCCATTCACGAACGTTATCCACTTGATTACTACCGGTCTTTTATTCGAGACTGTTCACGTTCTGTGAATGCCTGATCTGAAGTCAGCGATCACATCCATGTGAATTTCGTGGAAACTTTATCCCGATCATTGGTCATATGGGCTGGAGCAAAAATGACTGCACAGCGAGAATTCATATTCGACAGCCTATACTCTCATTCTTACAATACTTGGTTTGCAACGCAAACAATCTACTCAGATGTACCCACTCATGTTGCATATCTTTTATTCGATCCAGCCCTTCTGACTTGCAAGTTCACTATCAAGTCTCTCAATCTGCGTGAGATAGTACTACACTATGGATTGGCTTATCTTCAATATGGCTTTGTGACAGCACAAAAACACGTGTCAAACTGTTGAGAACTGAG
This sequence comes from Opisthorchis viverrini, assembly GCF_000715545.1. NCBI lineage: Eukaryota > Metazoa > Platyhelminthes > Trematoda > Opisthorchiida > Opisthorchiidae > Opisthorchis > Opisthorchis viverrini. The sequence goes on from NW_008752306.1 coordinate 70,112, forward strand.
AGAGAAAGTGGAACATTATTTAATCCTGTCACATGGGCAATACCCATGAGTACTTTGATTGAGGTAATGTTTGTGTGTAGCTGCAAGTTAAAAATGGATGTACTTGGGTGGAAAGAAACTGTATGATATCCCGCAGGGCGAGATGAATCAGTGGTTGGAGTGCGAATTCGCTGACCGGCAGGTCCGTGGTTCGAGCCGGTCTCTGCCTCCCGATTTTTCCTGTCTAGGTTTGGCAACCTTGTAGTATCCCAGCCCTCGTGCTTCTTGGTGGCATGGCAGTTAGGCACCGAAAGGGTGCTACAGCTGAACGTTATTTTTTTGCGTTGATATCCTACGGTTAGTTTCGTCCATGTAGACGGCACGTTTTCGAACTCACTACGGCTGATGGTCTGTGATCAGTGCGCATTTCAGTCCAAACTGACCCACAAAAGTGTTTCGACCAGTGCTCCTCCGTTAGCTCATTGGCAGTGATCGACTTCCATGGGAGCCTTTTCCAATGAAATTACAGTCTGGAGAGCGCTACAAGATATCCATCCTTCCGGGTTCCTCGATTCGAAGTTACACGGAAGTCTAACTCTTTTCCTTCACTATTCCCAACCAATCTCCCTTCTACTGTTCCCATCATATTTCCCAGTAGGTGTTCGTACTATCCGACCGTCATACGTGAATTTTTTTAGCTTTATTGTCATCGTCTGCAACAAAATAGACCAAATGCGAAGTACACAGACTGTGGGTCCTTGCTTACTCGAAATACCTCAGTGTCTTTTGGGTGGAATCACTGACCGCAGGGTTGGGTTCGCAGTTCGAACCCAATTCTGGCATCTCGAGCACTCCTGTCTAAGCTTGGAAGACCTGGCAAAGTCTCAGCTCTCATGCTTACATCAAGTGAGATGGCAGCTAAGCGCCAACTAAGTGAGTATTATTATTACTTCCACCATAAGTATATTCACGAATTGCGGGGAAGTTTAATAATGCGCTTCGGAACAGGCTCAATGCAGTTGCGTCCGTCAGCTTTCATGACATCTAGTACTGCAACACAAGGACGGAAGCTGGAATGAATAGGGATATTTAGAGGGTCCGCTTTTCTTTTTTCAACCGCTCAACTCTCACGTATTTTGTGCAATTCTTTATAATCCGTGTTCGTTCTGTATATCTCTGTTCCAGGTCAACGCTCAACAAATGTCTGTGGCTCTTGGTCAAATTGAATTGGAGGGTCGCCGCGTGCCTTTAATGCTCAGTGGTCGCAGTCTGCCGTCTTTTCCACCATATGATGTACGACCCCGAGCAGGTGGGATGTGCACCCATCGCTTTTTGACGTCCCTACCGCCTCAAGAGCTCTTCTTCCACTCTATGGCTGGCCGAGATGGCTTAGTTGATACCGCGGTGAAAACCAGCCGATCTGGTTACCTCCAGCGTTCCGCTATCAAACATTTAGAGGTACGGTTCTGTTAGGTTTCCGAATTCTGACTATTTTACGTTTGATTAGAATTTGCAGTGGATTCCTTGAATCCCATAATTTCACTCTATCTCTCGCATCCCGTTCTTTCCGAGACAGTGCGACCAACAAGCAACTTAGCTAACATGAAATTGTTCGCTAAGTCGTTCACATTGACCAACAGTGCACTCTTGTCAACTGCACTCTGTCAACTGTATCTGATTTGAGACTGCGATTCCATCGAAGCATTTCTAGTTCGGTGTGGTGAGGCGTCTTACTTTATCACGTCAAGTATGATGCGATCTGTCGCACAGTATTCTCTCCCCAACTATGTAAGAAGGCGGGTGTGTTAATACCTTTTGTCCGGATACTTGTCTCTCCTTTAGCTTTCCATGCTCAGTTCTCGTCTAACCGACAGTGCGCCCCGCTCATCTGATGACGCTAGTCCCTCATTGGGTGAAACTTCAGTGCCTATGCATGTGGAGCGTTAATTGAGAGTAAAAAGTCCTACCAAGGTGCCCCCAGTAACTGTGGGAGAACACTGTGCGAATGCTGTTATCCTATATGCATCGAATTCGCAAGCTAATGGACGTGTAGGGTCGAATCTCTTCGGAACCGACGACCCATGCCTTCTGGAGTGGCCAGTTGCATTCCTCAGCTCAGGCCACCGGTATCGTGTACCCGGGAGATCTACTTGTGAGGGTTACTTACAGGTCAAAACAAAATAGACATGTTCAGTCATTGACTCGGCAGCGGATTACGAGACGTATAATCGGTAAACGCACTCCTTTTTGTAACTACCCTAAAGGATGCCCTGGTACAATATTGATAGTCAACCTAGTAGTCCAGCCGACGACTCTCATAAAATGCCTTCAATGTGAAGTTATTTCGATCTCCATCCTACCGAGAAATCGTTCGGCTGTAACATCCTTTGGGTGTCTAGCTTCCATTCCACCCGGAAGAAACACGAGGGCTGGGATACCCTCAGGTTGCCCAAGCCTAAACAAACAAAGGACACGGAACTTTCGGTCGGTAAATTCACGCTCTACCGAAAAATTTGAACAAAAACGTCAAGGGACCGTTGATGCCGTTGTCCTGAGAGCTTTACCCACCCACTCACTCTTTTCAAGAAATACAACTGCACCAACTGGAATCGACTCACCTTACGATACGGTTTACAGCTGAAAAACCGAGCTGGTTATGTTAAGCTTCACCGCTACACCCTGTTTCTAGTTCAACGGTCAACCTAATCTATTGAGTACCCGAATGCCGCAGATACCATATCTAACGACGACACGGAACTTTCGGTCGGTAAATTCACGCTCTACCGAAAAATTTGAACAAAAACGTCAAGGGACCGTTGATGCCGTTGTCCTGAGAGCTTTACCCACCCACTCACTCTTTTCAAGAAATACAACTGCACCAACTGGAATCGACTCACCTTACGATACGGTTTACAGCTGAAAAACCGAGCTGGTTATGTTAAGCTTCACCGCTACACCCTGTTTCTAGTTCAACGGTCAACCTAATCTATTGAGTACCCGAATGCCGCAGATACCATATCTAACGACGCGCCATTCGTCTCCTCATCTCATCTTTTAGGATCTGAGCATACAGTATGATGGTACGGTGCGTGATTCCGGAAATAACGTTATCCAATTTCACTATGGTGACGATGGTGTAGACGTTTGTCAGGCAAGTTTTTTGCAATCAGCTGGACTACATCTGTTTGCCGACAACGCTGCACTTTTGAGTATGCGCTGGTATTCGTCAAACGGATTGAACCACTCCATAGGACATCAGCACCTGCTTGGACCGAATGCATTGCCACGGCCATTGCAGCAAATTGCGGACCAGGTGGGAACGGAACGTCAGATGGTGAGTGTGAACTTTTGCTGAGCTTTTTCCTGGTTGAATTACAAAACCCGTTTTAATAACCTGAAAGAAACGCGGTGCGGTTGGTTGAAATGCCGTCCCACCTGTCCTGTGATTCCGGTGTTTCCACGTTTTGTCTTTTTTCCTTGTTGATGTTGTGCCCAAGTAGAATCTATAACGGTTTTTAAGCACAAGGCTAGATAAACCATTGTACTCAGCATAGTATCTCCAGAAGAACAATTCGTCATCTGCATTAGTGATGGCGGGAACGAACCTGATCGTCGAACGGACGATACCAGGATTATTAAGATGTTTGAATTTTCACTTAGCTCCAGTCCACGGTAGCGACTACCCTTGATAAGGACTTTTGCATTCATTTCCAAGTGAAATTGGACTATGGATGTGCAAGTTAACAGCCATATATAAAATGGACCACAATGAGCACTGGAAACCACAGCCTTATATGGTACAGTTACATTCGAGCGATGCAGAAGTGCTACCCTGAACGTAGCCGTGCCACTGCTTGCTTTGCGAGAAAAAAATACACCCTACGTTTTATATCTTTGGAGGGCATGATGCTTGACCGAGATGCCTGAAGAATGTTTACGCAGATTGAAGAAGCAGATAAACAAACAAAGTATTTGGAACGGGCCCGTTTTCCTCAGTGGAACCGTGGGGTTGTGGGCAATGCGGACGCGCTTGACCTGGTAGTGTCGGGGTCACTGACCGACCGATAGATCTGAAGTTACTTCATTCCTCATTCTAATCAGTATCTGTGTGTCATGTTATCATTTTAATAACAACGACTTTTTAGCGGAATATGGTTGGGATAATCATTAGGCACTTAACAGAGCACCATTGAGTGACCCCTCGGAACATTGGTGCAGTATCATAGTGGAAGAAGTGTCGTATTGCGCTGAAGCTTAGGGGGGACTGACGAGGGTCGCCCGTACCGCAGTCATAAGTTAGTTTTAGTACCAGTATTGACCTTTAAAAGCTTCTCTTATCCGATGCGCCATCCACCATGTACTGACGAACTCAGCAGAACAGAGCCGATTTGCGTATACGCTCAACTGTGCTTTAATCTTCAACCTCCCTGTCCTCAGCTGCTGATGAAGTCACCATCGGAGCACAAGATTGCCAAGTTGTTTCGAAAAGCCCGTCGAGCTGAACGTTCTTTTGCTGAGACTGTCAAACAACAGAAGCAGCTATCATCAATGGAACTTTTGAATGCTGATCTCCCCGACCCACCGTGCGTGGTGGCATCGGCCCTGCGTGAATTATGTCTTGCTAAGTTGATTAGCGCTCAAGTACCACCAGGTGAGCCTGTCGGCTTGCTAGCAGCCCAGTCAGTCGGTGAACCGTCCACACAAATGACACTGAACACGTTTCACTTTGCTGGTCGCGGAGAGATGAACGTGACCTTGGGGATCCCGCGGCTTCGGGAGATTCTGATGTCTGGTTCCCCCCATATCAGTACTCCCTGTATGGAAGTTCCAGTTCGTTCAACAAATGAAGCGCGCCGTCGCTGTATTCGAGTTGCGAAGCGCATGTACAAACTCAAGCTGTTGGAGGTATGAAGTTTTTTTGTGTTTCGTAGCTGTTTGGTTTTCATCTGTAAAACAAACCTTTTGTAATCGTCCACGAGTGTACCTTGGTGACGAAGCGACAAAAATGAGGTCACACGATAAAGCAAAATCAGAATACTCTCTACCTGAGTAACAACCAGTGTACTGTTTTTAGAAGTGTGAGCGTCTCAAGGTTATTTTTGAGTTTGAAGTCCCTCTGGTAAATGTGAAACAACTATAAAGAATGTTGCCCGTTCGGTTTTGGAATTTCGGTGATGCCTTGATGACTTGTGCGGTTTGGTTGTACATATCGATTTCCGCACACGTTGTTCTCTCAAGACACTCAAGTTAGTTAAATCTGTCTCGATCAGGCTGTTTTATTTTTTGTATGTCATCATCATCATCATCGACGGCATGTTGTGTCCGCGAAACACGACAGCTTTTTCATCCTTGATAGGACCAAAACGCAAAGTGTATTTCACACCTTGGATACTAGTTAAACCCTATAGATACGAGTGGTTGATCAACGGTTGGGCCGAGTTTCTCTTAAACAGGATAATGTCCTACACATTTCCCGGTGGCACCACCGATCTTGAATGTGGATTTAAGTACACATGATGCAAACGAAGAGAAGGAATCCTTGGAGAGGACTCACGAACCCACGAACTCTCGCTTATCAGCTCCCTCTACCATCTAACCTATCGCGGACGCTGCCCTGCGTCGTACATGTGCACTTGGATTCCACATTGGTTCGCCACACCTTTGTCTAGTGGATCAACAGTTAGTGCCTGTCGGCATCACTGGTGATCTTCTTGTGGGACTTCTGTGATGGGACAGATATTGATGCCCCCGGATGCCCAGAGAACACTGGCTTCGGACTGGTATCTGAGAGAAGGGGTTTGGAAGATCCCGAATATAGACACAACATGGATGAGAACACACTCAACATCAAGTCACTTTATGCCACTCATTTAATCATCCCTAGCTGAACACCCTTGCACAACTCCCATTCGAATGAATGTGAGTTCGAAATTCGTGAGGTATTCCGTACTGATGGCTTTCGTCACTGATGAAACACCTGTACAGTGTTTTTTAGCCTCTCAGAATGTGTTTACTTCACTTGCAGGATGAAGTACATACTCAAACTTTGAAACAGAATTGCCTACAAAGTATACAGTCATCTCCCCTATGAAGACCACTCCCTCATAAGGGCCATTTTTCAATTCCCAGAATTTATTTTTAAATAGATGAAAACCCCCCGTATAAAGTCCGCTCAATCCATTCCAATAATCTCAGCTCGCTCCACGGATTGCTTTAATGTCAACCATCATTATCATGCCTTTGTAACTAGATCATCTCTCACGTGTATGCCTTTATACGGTATTTTCAGGAAGCACATGGGGTCTTCGTGGCGTCCATATCTTATATCCATCAACTACACATCAATGTAGCTGAATGGAATCATCAATCATCCTGCCACGTATGCCACTTCCGTACGGTGTTGTTATCTGTTCGCTGGTTTCATCGTTTTACTTGGCATACGATGGTCCGTAGTCGGGCACTGGAGACAGTCACTGAAACAATCTTTGCTTCCCCTACAAAAAATACACCCATCTGCATCGTAGTTGTCACGCTTTGCTAGGATCGTCAACTGGGACTTCGCGTTTGCACCGGATTCGGTTGAATAAGCTTAGAGGAGGAGGAAGTTTGAAATTGTGTTAAGGAGTGGTTGGTATGTTAGAACACATTGCGGTGTCAGGCAGTCGGATTGCGGCTGCTTCAGCTTCATTGGACAAACTCCTCATATTTACGATGAATCGACTCCACTGACTTCGCGGTTCATCGCAGACCATGATCGACCGTCAGAAGTGAGATTGACACATGCCGATCCAGTGTTGTCTTCAGCGGCGTGCGCCATGCACTTTGTCGAAACATGCCCTGATTTGACCACCGTGTCGGTAGCACCTACCAAAGCAGGGTGAGAGGTATATTGCTTGTTTACATGAACATCCGTTTTTTGGTGTTTGTGACCAGACCATTATAGCCGGTATCTTTGGATGACGGATGGTAGATTTGTGGTATCGTGATGGCGTCTTTGATTCTTCGTATGAAGACCTTGAAGTATACATCTTATGTATCAGTGAACAAAAGATTCCAAACGGTGTATACCTTCAACTCGCAAAGGCCATGCCTCACACCTGCGGAGTTGCACATGGTAGATAATAGTTCATAGACTAAGTATGTATCGATTATACAAGGCCTTTCGACTGTTCTGACGCGGTTAGCCCGGTTAGTACGTTCTTCGAAGGTTGTCTGTTCGAAAGCAGAATAGAACCCCTCTGTGCTGCACCAGGCCGCCTTATGTTTCAGCTGATACTTTATTCGAGACATCGTGATACACCTCTCATAAACCTGCCAAAGAGTTTCCAACAATCCTATGCGAGGTGTATACACAGGTTTTTTT